>NW_027499528.1:0-116695 GCF_021521415.1 Bidens hawaiensis | reverse complement strand
ATAGCCCATACACCTATGCAGTTGGCGTATGGGGTGACATTCGTTAGATTAGACAATTTTTAGGCGTATGAAGTCTCATACGCTCGCGATGTAAGCGTATGAGATCATAGCCTATATATATACATCTAATCAGTATTCAGTGAATGTAAGTTAATCATTTATTTTTTATGATCTCGTGCTAACGAAACTCGGTCCAATTGTATCCGTAAACACACGTTGCATATTGTTAAGCCTAATAAGCAAACTGGATCCGATCTAGCCTCCACACTAAGCTTTGTCCCACTAGGTTTTACTAGTAAGGTTGATACAACAAAACTAATATGGAATAGGTTATGAAGTACCTATTTAACATAATCATGAAGTATCTTAACGTGCATAATAAACAAAAATATATCTAAAAGAGAGTTTTATAAAAGATGATAATTAGCAGACATAATGTACCATCATTCACTCGCTTATTATTCAATTTTGGGTTCATGCATGTATATGTACGTATACATAATGTATGTAATAATAGTTGAATACATGAATGAAATGCATTACTCGATCTTTTCTATTAACTTTCGTTTACAACTAAAAAGTCTTTTTTATTGGTCAGGTTTCATTAGACGAACCTTAATGAACCAAAAAGCGCCCCATGGAACGAAAAAGCACATCTAATGATACATACCTGGTTCCAACATGGGTGGGTCAAGGCAGTTAATTAAATGGGAATATGAAGAGGAAAAGTTTAGGGAAATAAATGTTGCAATTATTATCCCAATTAGGTCTATTTATATGTTCTTGTTTTAGTTTATAGATATCTATGTTTTATATATTAAAAATATTGGGGTTTATTAACCTTGTATTAGGAGAATTGTCATCTCGAATCGGCTTAATCGGAGACCTAATCCTTCTCGAATTGGATTAACCTATCAATCTCATATTATAATTTCTGGGTCTATCATTTGGTTCCATTGCCGGGAAATTCGAATGGCACATACAACCCAGGATTCGGTTATCGCTACCCAATTATCAGCCATTGCGTCACGATTAGACTCCATCCTAGCAAGTATGAAGGATGATATTGCAGCAATCAAGACTCAGATGATCGGAGATGGCAGTTACCGTGAAAAAACTGAGAATCGGAAGAACACAGTGGCGGAGGACAGTTTACTGTCCGACAAAAAGGATGAGATGGTCACTTCTGATAGCTGGAAGGGTCACGATCAGATTTTGGAAATTAAATCCCATAAATTTGGTTCACCTGTCAAACCTCAGACATCACAATCCATTCTCAAAATCCAGGAGGAACCTCACGACCCACAACCGGACCTGTCTAAAGAGGAAGACCTAGATGATAACCCTAGCAATGGTGAAGATCAATCTGAGCAGGTGGTAGGTGTTAAACAATGGGCACAAGGCTCCTATCGGGGATTTTCAAATAAGAACATCATTGTATTGCCCCTATATACAACGAACAGAGATTTGGAGAAAACCCTAGTATTTGATATGGCCAATCCCCTTGAGGATAAGCTATTGCCTGGGCTGCCGCTTACCATTAGTAGGGTCGTCCATGTGACTTGTGAGCCTGCCCTCCTAACAAACTCTCGCTCCCATCCAGTCCCTTATGCTTCAATGTTCATTTTGGTCCATGTTTAGCATCAGCCTTGTTTAGTTGAAGATGGCTATGGGGTTCAGGAAGCGGGCCAGGCCATTATTGAATGGCTAATCGCTTGGTTATCAAATCTAAACGGAGGTGACAATAATTGCCATGTTCTATGAAGCGGGTCTATGAAACGTGTGCGGCTACAATTGAATGGATGATCGCTTGGCACAACTATTATCGAATTTCCGATTTTAGGACAAGTCGATTTTTCGGGTCGGGAGTATAGATACGAACCCGTTCAGATCCAAGGGAGCTGAAGGGTCCAAGGAAGATGAAGAGCTACAGGAAGTCGAATGGTCTAAGTAACCCCATCGTTATTAATATAGTTAGGTCTATTTATATGTCGGTGTTTTAGTTTATTGATAAGAATGATTATGTTTATCAAATTAAGGGTTTATACCTTTTTAATCGGAGATCTAATCCCTCTCGAATCGGATTAACTGGAGACTAGCCCTCTCGAATCGGGCCAACTATCCTTGTTCCTTGTTTATTTCTATTTATTCAATATTCTATTTTTGGGGTTCTATCCTCAAATGATAGACCCGGAATTTATAATATGAGATTCATAGGTTAATCCAATTCGAGAAGGATTAGGTCTCCGATTAAGTCGATTCGAGATGGCAATTCTCCTAATACAAGGTTAATAAACCCCAATATTTTTAATATATAAATCATGGATATCTATAAACTAAAAGAAGAACATATAAATAGACCTAATTGGGATAATAATTGCAACATTTATTTCCCCAAACTTTTCCTCATCATATTCCCATTTAATTAACTGCCTTGACCCACCCATGTTGGAACCGGGTATATATCAATACATCCAGCCCCCGAGAATAAGACTTGTCCTCAAGTCGGATGTAGTTATCTCAATCTGTTCCATTTGTTTGATGTTCCTCAAATGGAGATGGTGAAAAGCTGCCGAATTGACTCTTTTTCTGAAGAACCTGCTCAATTCTCTCAATTCTCTGAAACGTTGTCATCGTTCTTGGGACTTCATCCGGCATCCTGTGATATAGGTGGTAGATCCAATCATCATCAAGATCGGATTGGCATAAGATAAAACAGCCACCGCAGCCGGGGGTGCTTTGATCTGAAAGAACCTTGAGAGGCCTTTGCATTATCAGCCTTTGATTTTGATCATCACTTGCAAATTGGATTTGATCCCGAGTATCCTGGAAAACTAATAACATACCCTTCGTATGACTCACTAAAGATAGCCACATACATATAGATAGACCGGCTTTACAGCTTAGCCATCCGCCGATAAGCTGGGACACAAGCCCAAGGCATGGATGTGGTTCGAGAAAGGGTGGACGAAGACTTGGTTGAGCCTGAACCCGGTCCTTTGAGGGATCCCTAAATCCTTAAGTTAAGTCCCAGGATACGGGCCCCTCTCCCCTTGAGGATTAGATTGACTTGGTTATTGTGGAAAGCTTCTTTTTTCTTTTTTCTTTCTTTTTCTTTTTAGAAAGAAGAAGGCTCCTGAATCAGCGCAGGGAAAAATCCGCAAAACATTCATGCTTGTTCCCTTTCTCTTGAGTTTCTCTCTCTTTGGTAAATTCTTCTCCATTTATTTCAAGGGAAAAATCTTCACGAATTGTTTCTTCGACTCCTGGTATGAATTTATCGCAGGTTTTCTTCTCTTTAACCAGAAGTGCTAGTGGACTGTGAAGGCCATCCTCTGCCACCGTGTCCTTTTCATCATCATTATCTGCTTCTTTACGATTACAATCATCTCTCTCATCAACCGTCAGACTGATATCTCATCAACCTCCATATCCAGATTCGATCTGATACGGTCCCCCTTGCGAAGGCAATCATGTTTACCAGTAGTCGGCACTTCTGACTTTATGGGAATGGCTTCATATTTGTGGCACCTGGAGGGTGTTCCATACATCCAAGCCTTGATTGCTTCAACATCGTCCTTCATGGTTCCAAAAATAGCATCTAATCTTGCTGCGATTTCTGCTAATTGAACAACAATCAGATAATCTTTTAAACCTCCCATTTTGATTTGACTATTCCGGGTATGAGCCATCTTTGCTTCATTTCCCGGCAATGAAACCAAATGATAGAACCCCAAAAATAGAATATTGAATAAATATAAATAAACAAAGAACAAGGATAGTTGGCCCGATTCGAGAGGGCTAGTCTCTAGTTAATCCGATTCGAGAGGGATTAGATCTCCGATTAAAAAGGTATAAACCCTTAATTTGATAAACATAATCATTTTTATCAATAAACTAAAACACCGACATATAAATAGACCTAACTATATTAATAACGATGGGGTTACTTAGACCATTCGACTTCCTGTAGCTCTTCATCTTCCTTGGACCCTTCAGCTCCCTTGGATCCGAACGGGTTCGTATCATCTAATCTTTGTTAAAAGCCTAAAACCTATAATATATAACGAAACATACAAACTTTTTAATTATCCTTAATATATATATATATAAATAAAAGTTTCAATACAATAATCCATTATCATACATAACGTACGCGACTACCAACACCCTTCGATGCAAAAAAAAAACATGCAAGCCTTAAACTTCATCATCGTTGTCGTCTCCTCACCTAGGGTTGGAATTCATCATTGTTGTTCAAGCTTTGAACTAATTATCTAGGTAATCGATTTGTTTTTCATAACAATTTATGTTTCCGTGATGTTCGATTCGTGCCTCAATCATCAGAATGGTAAACAACATGCAAACATTTTATAATTAATTCATGAAATCACATCACCTGATCTCAAAATCGTCAATCAGTGTCCGGTTAATCATTAATTTATCCAAACAAACACAGCAGGATATTCAGTCGAATCAATTTTTGAATTGAGCATAATTGGTTTAAACCTTAAAATTATCATGTTTTAAGCTTGAATGTTTAGTTTTTAACCTTGAACGTTTTTGTTAGAAAAGAAAAAAATAAATGGAGAAATTAGTGAGATCAACCATAATCATCATATCCAATTCCATTTTAAAAGATCAATCACAACGGATCTCTACAGCAAATTTACAGCCACATATTATCTTTTTCAATTATGTATTTCCTTGTTTATCATATTCTTTCAACTATTTATTCATGTACTCTAATCATTATAATTACAAAAAGAATATACAACCAAACCTATTCGGTCATATACTTCTCTTGATATCATTGAGAAAACATGGTATCAAAGCAGTGAATGATCCTAGGATCAATTCATATGTTCTTGATCATCATTTACCGATTCTTCTCATTACACGCCTCAACCCACCACGACGAGTGACGAAAACTTAATTAATAATGATGCCATTTCAACCCAAATCGCAAACCTCCTAAACGACCTCAACCTTCAAAACCAAAACCTTCAACACCAAACCGAAAAACAAACCCTTTTTGATAGTCTAAAAATCAGCCTCAAACTTAATAGCCAAAACTATGCCCTTTGGGCACAAATGATTCGTGTAGCAATTGGGGGGAAGTCGAAGGCACTCTTGAGCCATATATCGGGAACACCAGCACCACCATACCCGACTGACGAGAAGTACGAACAGTGGGAGTAAGATGATCTCGTGGTGTTCTTGTGGCTCATACAAAATATTGAACCGTCGCTTGCAAGTAACCTTACGGAGTTTCCCACAGCCAAGTCGTTGTGGGATGCCCTCGTGGTTACATATAGCAGCGGGAAAGACAAATTGTAGACCTTTGATTTACATGTCAAAGCTAACGAAATTAAACAGAATAATGTACCTCTTGAAGATCTTTGGATTGTGATGCAGGGTATATGGGGCGAAATTGAACGAAGAGATCCAAATCCCATGGTGTGTGTTGTCGATATTGCAACATACAACAACATTAGAGCATAACAGAAACTTTTTCAGTTTCTTAATACCCTAGACAGACAATATGATCCGATCAAAAGAGAAATCATAAGGTGGGATCCTTTACCCTCGGCGGAAGCCGCCTACGCCGCTGTTCGGAAAGAGACCGCTCATCAAGTTATACTTGGAGCAATCTCTGGCAATGCAATACCACAACAGAGCGCGGCCACCGGTCTTGTTGCCAGAGGTCCGAATGAAACCGAAGGGTCAGGCCTCATATCAAAGGGACAACGCCGGTCAGACCACAAGACGACGGGCGAGTCATCATCCCGAATTGATAAATCTCGATTGAAGTGCAGTCACTGTGGAATGGCAAAACACACCAAAGATTAATTCTTTAAGCTCGTCGGGTATCCAGAATTGTAGAACGATGGCCATAAGAAAGGCGTTAAAGGTGGGGGAATGGCGGCTGCCACCAAGGGTAACTCAGAGGTTGCCGACAATGGTGAAGACCACCCTAAATTTGCTAATAGAGATGGAGGATTTGGGGGAATTGGTGCTTCTGGGGAATCGTCATCAGGTAACGAAGTTTAAATATATAGATTCAAGCCCTTCAATTTTAAATCCTAAGTTTTTTTCTCCTCGGGTTATGGAACTGCTAAAAACCATCCATGAAGATTCCAAATTAAATAATAATAGCAGTACTTATGTCTCTAGTTTAAATTATACTAATAATAATATTCATGACACCTTTTTAAAATATAATAATAATAATAATAGTAATACCGTAAATATAAATGAGAGAGTTTTTAAATTAATTCAAATGAGAAAAATATTGGCAAAGCTAATGTGGTAAATACTAAAAAAGAATCAAATAAGTCTTGGATATTTGATTGTGGTGCAACGGATACTATGACGTTTGAATTATCAGATATAGTTTCAAAATCTAAACCACAAAAAAATTACATTCAAACGGCTAACGGTGAAGTGGTTCCCGTTAAGGTAGGATGAACCATTGAAATTTCACCGACCTTTAAAACTTTCCAATTGTCTTTATGTTCCTTCCTTGTCACATAAACTATTATCTATTAGTCATGTGACAAAAGAATTGAACTGCCCGGTTCTTATGCATCCAACCTTTTGCATTTTACAGGACATCAGGACAGGAGTGATCATTGGGCGTGGCACTGAACTTCAAGGGTTGTATTAAGTGGATGAAGTGACTCAACAATGTGGTACTGTGATGCTAGCTCATGGAACTATTAGTAGAGAGGCTTGGTTGTGGCACAAAAGGTTGGGACACCCATCCATCAGTTACTTGCATTTGTTATTTCCAAAGCTTTTTCCATCAAATAAAAAATTAAATTGTGAGGCATGTTCATTGGCTAAAAGCCATAGGAAAACTTTTAAACCAAATAACACAAGAGTCGATTTACCTTTCTCATTAATTCATTCAGATGTGTGGGGTCCATCAAAGGTTGTTGGGGGCAAAATTTCCGTTTTTTTCTTCTCTTTGTTGATGATTGTACTCGCATGACATGGATCTATTTTTTAAAACATAAATCTAAAGTCGTTGAAAAATTCATCATGTTTTATACCATGATTCAAACAAAATTTCAACAAAACATTCGGGTCCTACGATCGGATAACGGCGGCGAATATGTTAATGCGTCTATGACACAATTTTGTCAAACAAAAGGTATAATTCACCAAACTTCTTGCTTACACACTCCCGAACAAAATGGCGTTGGCAAACGGAAGAACCGTATTCTTCTAGAAATAACTCATGCTCTTCTAATCGAATCTCGGGTTCCTAGCTCTTTTTGGCCCGATGCCGTTCCTACAGCAACTTATCTTATTAACAGATTACCAACAAAAACCCTTAATCTAAAAACTCCACTTCAGGCCCAATCAAAATTCACTAAACTTCCTCCTACTCTTACCTTAGAACCACGCATCTTCGGTTGTTCCACCTTTGTTCACATACCCAAAATTGACCGAACCAAACTTGATCCGTGTGCTGAAAAATGTGTATTCGTGGGATATGGAGTTAATCAAAAAGGATATCGATGTTATAGTCCAAAAAGGCGTCACATGTACACTACTATGAATTGTGATTTCCTTGAAACATAATTCTTTTACAAATCCTAACATAATGGTTAGGGGGAGAGTGAGTATGATGACACAATGAGTTGGCTGACTTGGATACCATCATCATAAGAAGTTAATCACAGTATCCAAAATAAGTCACCAAGTTCCAAACAACAACCCTTGGAACCACCTATCAGGGTCACAGAACAAGATCCTTCTAACCTGGCGTCTGAGGTAAGTAATTCTCAAACCCATGAGCATAAACAAAATAACGAATCTAATGCAATCTTTGAAGATACAACAGTACAGGTCGAATATGATAATACTATTGATGAGACAACAACAAAACAAGTTGATGCGGTACCAGAAGAACATGGTGGACCAACTCAAGGAGAGACAGCCGAAAAATATGAATTGCCACCAAGAATTAACAGAGGGGTTCCACCAAAACGATATTCTCCAGAAAAGCAGCCTAAAGCTTCTAGGTATCCTATGGCAAACATAGCCGAAGGAAACTTAATCCAAGAGGCTAAAGTTTTCACTTCATCACTGTATTCGGAACAAATTTCAACCACTGTTGAACAAGCCTTGAAATCAAAAAACTGTGAAGACGCAATGAAACCAGAGATGAAGGCACTAATAAAAAATAACACATGTGAGAAATGTGCCCTTCCAAAAGGAAAGAAACCCGTGGGATGTCGATGGGTCTTTACGATCAAACACAAACCTGATGGAAGTATTGAAAGATACAAAGCATGAATGGTAGCTAAAGGGTATACACAGACATACGGGATTGATTACTCAGAAACTTTCTCACTGGTGGCTAAAATTAATATTATCCGAGTATTGTTTTCTATAGCGGCAAATGAAGGATGGCAACTTCATCAATTCGATGTTAAGAATGCTTTTCTCCATGCAGAACTGAAAGAAGAAGTTTATATGGAAGCCCCACCTACAAGAGCAGTATGCTGATTAAAAAAGGTCTCTTTATGGACTTAAGCAATCCCCGCGAGCCTGGTTTGGCAAATTTACGCTAGCAATGAAAAACTATGGTTTCGGCAAAGCAACACTGATCATACGTTGTTCCTTAAACGAAGAGGTAAACTTGTGACTTGTTTAATTATATATGTTGATGATATGATTATTATAGGGAATGACGAGGAAGAAATGAAGAAGTTGAAGGTAAATCTATTCACAGAATTTGAAATGAAAGACTTGGGAAGACTGAAATACTTTCTAGGAATTGAAGTTCTAAGGTCCAAACAAGGAATCTTTATATGTCAGAAGAAGTATATCCTTGACCTTCTAGCTGAGATAGGAATGATCGATTGCAAACCAGCTGACACACCAATGATAGAGCCGACACATCAATGATAGTAAATCACAAACTCCATATGGAAGAAAAAGGAAAATTGGCAAACAAAGAAAGATACCAATGCTTGGTAGGTAAACTGATATACCTCTCGCATACTCGTCTAGATATTTCATATGCGGTAGGGGTAGTCAGCAAGTTTTTGCATCAACCTCAAGTAACTCACATGGAAGCAGTAGGGGGGATCATTAGATATCTCAAAAGAACAATCAGCCATGGAGTTCTTTTTTAACCAAATAAACACCTAAAGATCCAATTGTACACTGATGCGGATTGGGCAGGAGAAAAAGATGATAGAAGATCAACATCAGGATACTTTACTCTGGTTGATGGAAATCTAGTTACATGGAGAAGCAAAAAACAGAAGGTGGTAGCATTGTCTAGCGTCGAAGCAGAATTTCGAGGAATTGCACGAGGTCTGACGGAGGTACTATGGATACAACAACTTCTAAAAGAGATCGGTTTTCCCCAGACTGAAGCTAGTAGGATCATGTGTGATAATAAGGCTGCAATACAAATCTCAGAAAATCCTGTCCAACAGGATCGTACAAAGCATGTGGAGGTTGATAGACACGTCATCAAAGAAAAGCTAGAAGCGAGAATTATAGAGCTACCATTCGTTCGATCTGAAGACCAGTTAGCTGATATACTAACAAAAGCCGTCAACGAGAGATTTTTCAACAAATGTCTTGACAAGTTGAGCATCGGAGATTCCATTACTCAACTTGAGGGGGAGTGTTAGAAAAGGAAAAAAATAAATGGAGAAATTAATGGGATCAACCATAATCATCATATCCCATTCCATTTTAAAAGATCAATCACAACGGATCTCTACAGCAAATTTACAGCCACATATTATCTTCTTTAATTATGTTTTTCCTTGTTTATCATATTCTTTCAACTATTTATTCATGTACTATAATCATTGTAATTACACAAAAAGAATATACAACCAAAACTATTCAGTCATATACTTCTCTTGATATCATTGAGAAAACAGTTTTTGGTTTTATTCTTAAATATTTTTAGATTTTAACCTTGAAAGTATTAGGTTAAACCCTGAACGTTTTAGGTTTAACCTTGAACGTTTTAGGGTTTATCCTTAAACGGTTTAGGTTTTAGAATTTGACTTGAACGTACTTGTTCTTTTCTAACTTCAACATATTCGCGTACCTAATGTACGTTAGGCAATTATTGCACGTAGAGGTGCACAAATCGTTTAACACTCAAAACTGGTTTGGGTTGAAACCGGTTCGGTTTGGTCAACAAAAGTCAAAACCGGTTTATAATCGGTTTTGGTTCGGGTGGAAACCGGTTTCTTGACCAGGTTACAATCGGTTTCAGTTCGGTTTTTGACCAGTTTTTGCTCAGTTTTGGCCGGTTTCGGTTCGGTTAACCGGTTTTAGGGGAGAAAATTACAAATCAGTTCCAAACTGACGGTTTCAAACAGGTTTCTACATAATCTGTTTCAAACCGGTTCAGTTTCAGTTCAGTTTTCTGGTCGATTTAGTTAACTGGTTTATTTGCTCACCTCTAATTACACGTATACACACATACACACAGATAGACTTAAGTTCATGCGAGAAGTCATCTTAGTGCGAGAAATCAATATAGTCCACTAATTTAATTACAAGTTTTAAATGTTTGAAAATAAATGAAAATTTTTAATTACAACCATATATACTTTCCCTCTTTAAATAATAAAACTACTAATATCTCTCTCCAATTAACTTAACTAATCAGATAAATTAGTTTAAAAAATATAAAGATAAAACAATAGTTATATCTTAAACTATATCCTATAGATAACTAAAGAATTTCTTCTACATGTTAACATTAAATGTTAACAAAAATATATAGCTTATACAAAAACATATAAAATTATACAACCTTTACAATAACATATACCTACATTTGTGGTTTTGCATAAAAACATATAATGTACACCTAAACATTTAATAAACATGTGACTTTCAGCATCAACAAGTATATATAAAACCATTCCTATCGGTGAACATGTGAATGGGTTGAGCTAGTGTTTAAAAAAAAGAAAGAAAAACATCACATATGGCCGAACAGCTCGCGAACGCATACCAGTTTGCCCACCACTTTTCAAAACAGTCATTGCCACATGTCACTAAATGAATGGCTCACATTTTTAGTTTATTTTTCTTTTTCTTTTTATACTAAATAATTTTAACACTAAAAATGTTTTTCTCTAATAACTTTTAATAAATAAGTTTTTAAAAAAAAATCTAAAAACACATTCTTGTTTAGTTATTTTTTTTAACACACCGATAAAATTTTATTAAAAAACATAAAACTGAAAAAAAGAAATTATAATAAAATATATATTGATCATTACTGATTTACATTATCCGGGACTTTTCAAATCTATATTGGTTAATAAGATTTTTCGGAGAAAACTTATTATCTAAACAATCTAACATTATCTGATTATATAATTCATTATCCGACACTTGTCAACTTCGTATTGGTTCACAAGATTTTTTGAATAAAACTTAATATTTAAACAATCTAACATTATTTGATTATATAAGTCAACTTTTTCCCTATGAATATGGTATCATATTACTTTCATATCCATTTACAATTTCTTTCCATTCGTATTGTCTATTATGGATCATTCAAATACAAATATTCATTTTAGTTTTGGAAATTCTGAAGAATATCCCAATACTCGGTACTATCAAAACTCTACCTTTTTTCTAAACCCAAATCAAGATTTTGTTACTAAAAGTCTTGAAACCACACAAATTATGTAAATCAATCAAAGGGAGGCACTAAATTAGATTTTGCTGAAGATGTCGCTTTAATGTCGGTATGGTGTATTGTTAGTGGAAATAGCATCACAAGAAAAAACCAAAAGAGTTCAATGTTGTGGGCACGAGTAAAACAATTGTACAATGCAGCTCAAGCAGGAAATCCAGAAAAGCTTGGTCTTAGGAAGATAGGTTAAATGAAAGGTCGTTGCTGTCGACTTAACGAAATTGTCACCAAGTGTGTGTTGCATACATTGAAGCATATCGCAAAAGATGTGGAATAAGCCAGAATGACATTGAAAGTGTAGCTTATACAATTTTTGAGCAAGGTAAGACGAAGTTTAATGACTACGTTTTTTGGAATGAAGTTACGAGCAAACACCCAAGGTGGGAGTTACATAAACGCCTTTCCATAAGATGTTCTCACCCTGAATGTGAAGTGGGTAATGAAGAGAGTGGGGGTAGCACAAATAGATCAAGGACTAACTGAAGAAGGGGACTATGGCGATAATTCCAACCCAAACATGCCAAATATAACAATTCAACGTCCAATAGGTAGAGGTGCAACTAAAAGTAAAAGAAAAGGAAAAAAGTAAGGTTTCTAATGAAGTGGTTGAAGCACTTAATGCAATGACACTTACTAAAAGTAGTAAACTTGAACCGATGAACAAAAGACTCGAGTTTGAGAAACAGAGGAAGCAAAAAATGAAAGAAATGAAAAGGAGAGAACAAGAATTAGAACAATAGAAGGAAGAAAGGAAGCGAAAAAAAATGCAAAGTGAACTTTTGACCACAATGCTACAAAAACCGTTCTTATCGCATGAAGAAGAAAACCTGATACACTATCTAATTTTGAAGTTTCATGGGCTAAACTAACTAAATCTAGTTTAACGTGTGTTTTATTTTAAGTATGTTGAAGTTTATTGTGTATTTTTACTTTCAGTATGTTGAAGTTTAGTGCGTGTAAGATATTTTATTATGTCACTTTCTATTTTATGTATATGTACTTTGTTTATTTGTAATGTATTTGTAATATATTCCCTAAGATATTTCATTATGTCACTTTGTATTTTATGTATGTGTACTTTGTTTGTTAGTAATGCATTTGTAATATATTCTCAACATTATCTTCGTTCTCACGTGCCATATTTTTATTTGGAGGCTTGGATTTTATTTGAATGATACGATTTAACATTATCTATCGGAAATCCAACATAATCTTAGTTCCCACATCAACTTATTAATGAATGCTTAGATTTTATTTACATAATATGATTTAACATTATCTATCGGAAATCCAACATAATCTTTTCACATGTCAACTTTCTACCGGATGCATGAATTTAATTTGGATAAAACTATTTAACATTATCTACATTATTTTTCTAGTATATATAAGAGCATAACATTTGCATATTTTATCCAACACTAATTTTGAAAAATGTATCAGAATGAAAACACATTAGCAAGTCCTAGTTCATCAAACTTGAATGATTTTGATGAATGGGAAGCTAGGGTTGCTTAGCAAAATCGACAACTTGATCACCTATTTTGTGAAATATTTGTAAGAATGTCAAATTTGATCATAGAAGATCATCCTCCTAGAGCAAGAAAATGGTACCATGACCGTGAACACGAGAAAGGTGAGGCACGTTTGATGAAAGATTACTTTGTGGACAATCCAACATATGATCAAGACATATTTCGGCGTAGATTTTGAATGCAAAAACCATTAATCCTCTGTATAGTGGTTGCTATTACAGTGAGTTATAATTATTTTCAACACAGACATGATGCTACCGAAAGAAAAGGCCTTTCATCATTGCAGAAGTGTATCGGAGCTATACAGGTTTTGGCGTATGGAACATCAACCGATGTACAAGATGAATATTTGAGAATGAATGATACTGTAACAATGGATTCTCTTATAAAGTTCATAGAATGTGTCATTTCATGTTTTAGTCAAGAGTACCTTAGAAGACCCAGTGAATAAGATTTAATAAGACTACTCCATGTCGGGGGCAAAACGTGGATTTCTAGGTATGATAGGCAGCATTGACTACATGCATTGGGAGTAGAAGAATTACCCTATCGCTTGCGCTGGGAAATACGTAGGTAGAAGCGGTAAACAAACAATAATTTTGGAAGTCGTTGCATCATATGACTTATGGATATGACACACATTCTTTGGAACACCAGGTACGTGCAATGACATTAACTCCCTCCACATATCTCCTCCTTTTGATGATGTGTTGTCAGTTCGAACACCAAATATGAGCTACGTCTTGAATGATCGGGAATATAACAGGGCATACTATCTTACGAATAATATATATCCTTCATGGGCTGCCTTTGTCAAGTCAATAACTTCTCCACAGTTGTGGCAACACAAGTTGTTCTCTCGACATCAAGAAGCCGCTCGAAAAGATGTTGAACACGCCTTTGGCGTTCTACAAGCTCGTTTTGCATTTTTACGACACCCATGTCATGCGTGGGAGAAGGATATGATGGGGGAATTATGATTGCATGCGTTATTATGCGTAATATGATAGTTGAGGATGAACAAGACACATACCTTAACTATTATGACTCATCTGAATTTCTAAATGATAGACCTGTTAACCGGCAACGAAGAAGCTCAAGTGAAGATGATGAGCAACCTTTTCAATGCTATACTCAACGAATTGGAAGCTTATATACTAATATGACCAATAGGGAACAGCTTTGTACTAGATAAGCTCATATCGCTTAAAAAATGATTTGATTAAGCATATTTGGCACAAATTTGGGGATGATGAATAATTATGTAGTTTGTATCATTTGTAAGTGTAACTATACATTTAATGTTGTGATTGTAATTTTGTTATCTACTTTATTAAATATGTTTGGTGAATATAAATATTTTTTTAAATATTTTTAAATTAAATATATATTGTTTATTTATAAATAAAGAAATTATTTGTTATAGTTCTAAACACTTTAATAATAAATTATATTGTTTAATAAAAAATAGTGGAGTTTGGATAGTTAATAAGTGTGGAAAGTTTGGTTTGGTTGGATTGGGTCGGTGAAAGAGAGATAAATTTATTTTATAATAAAGTTTGGTTTGGGTTAGTTTACGAATGAAAATGGTCTAAACTATATAAGATGCATATAACCCACACATGTGTATATTAAAATACAACATTCATATTTTTTGTTAATATTAAATCAACATGTGTAGGCTATGTGTATATTCGTGTAGGGTATATATAATTGTTGATACTTAAATACAAGTGTAGGTTTTTAGCGGGTTTAATAGTTGTACTAAATGAAAAGAGAAGATATTTATGGTTGTAATTAAACTATTTTCATTTATTTTTAAACATTTAAAATTTCAAATTAAATTAGTGGTTCATATTGATTTCTCGCATGAATCATCCTATATATGTGTGTGTGCGCGCGCGCGTGTGTGTGCCACAGAGTCCCCCGTGTTACGGGGGGTTTATTTAGGTTTTTGTTTTTTAATCGTTTTGTCATTTTTATATTTGTAATGATTTGTTTTATTTTTTAATGAATCTTTTGTGTTGATTTAATACGTATATATTAGTTTGTTACGTTCTTTATATTTTATTACGTTTAGACTATTTCAATTGAGAGGTGTAGGTTTTTTGGATTTTAACGAACGAACACAAACATGTCATTTCTTTAAACAAACAAGCATGAACACAAATATTTGTCTTATAAAAAAGGGACAATTGATGCAGGTGATGATGGTAGATGATACATGAGAGGGGAGGTTAACCATGGTGGGTGTAATCAAAAGTTAACCAGTGATCGAGAGGATAGACTGACGACGAAGAATATGTAGAGATGAGAAACTAAATTAGGGTTTGATGATAAAAGAATTCCACAAGTAAATGGGTTGAAATAACCCGTTTAAGGGTTATCCGGGTTTAATGAGACCCATGACTCGCGGAAATTATTGATTGATTATGAAATGTTTCACAAATAAATAAGGATTATCCGAGTTTGGTGAGATCCATATCCGCGAGTTCGAGTCAAGCGCGAGAGAAACCTCAAATCACAAATCAAGCAATTTGGTCGCTTTAAAGAGAGTGGGGAGCAACCAGAGAGCATATATATATGTGTGTGTATATATATATATAAAGTGAGAGAGAGAGAAATGAAAGATATAATACACTATTCCTTATCATACAATAACGTACGCGACAACATGGGTCTTCGATTACAAAAACACGCGATGGTATAATTGTAACTACATTCAATATCGGTTTTGTCCTAATTAAGCATCTGCGTGAATAAGTTTGATTTAGAACGTATCAAATCACACCTCCACTCCGAATTACCTACCAAAATATGTTGAATCAGTTCATGACTGAAATTAGTAAATCTAACTGATTAATTGGAGTAATTGAAGTTTGTAAATTTGATTAATTGATTGATGTATAAGAAATTTCTGTAATTATATTAGAATAAATAACGACTAATGTTTATAATTTCTATTTATAGGTAAATTTAGTTCTAAGGAATAAAACAAGCTGAAGTATGAAGAAAAATGGAGATAAATGGTGAAAACCGACTCAACACACCCCATGGTGAATCAAGACATGGCCAATAGACAAAAATAAGGAATTCAAGACATGACCATGTTAACCAAAACACACCCATGTTATCAAAAGAAAGAAGACAAAACAAAATAGAAGGTTCTGAAGCAAAAAATGGCCGCGCCTTCCCAAGACACGACCATGCATACCGGAGAAGTTTGGACTGTTGTGGAACTCAACACGGTCGTGTCTTGCTTAACACGGCCGTGCTAACCTTTAGTTGTACGATCTGACATGAACAATTAATGCAGCAGGACAAAAATGACGACATGGTTGTGCCCCCACTCAACACGGCCGTGCCTTAAGGGTCTAATCAACCTATAAATTGAATGTTCATCTTCTTCATTCAACCACATTGAAGAAACATTAAATATACATTTCACTTCATTTACTCCTCTCCAACCACCTCTTTTCACCACCATTAATAAATGAATTAATCACATTCATCCAACCCTTGAAGATTAATGATATTAAGTTTTTAGGACAAGTCATTAGCATCAAAGATTAGTCATCCAAATTTGTTAGGTTTTTTAATTTGATCATGTTTGTATCTACTAGTTTGATATTAATCATTATGCTTATTAGTAGCTAAACTTCTATAGTATCATCTTGATTTATAATGAATCTTAATTGAAGTTTAATAATGATAGTAAAACATGTGATTTGTTTTTAAAAATTAATGGTTATGTTGCAATTATCACTTGATGAGGAATGTTATAATACTCTTATTAGATACCCCAAATGCTAAGCTGGATGATAAGCTGAGAAATTGCTAGTCTTGCGAAGCCTTGACGAACCTTAAAATAGACACCAAGACCCTGAACTTGATGTTAAGTCGATAGGACTTGCTTGATAAACTAAGATACCTTAAACTAAACCCCTAAATACCGAGCTTGACGATAAGTGAGTGTGCAACATAACCTATTTCAAGCAAATCTTGAGTGGTTATTACATGAGTTCTATAATTGCTCAATAGTTGTGTGAGTATACTTTGTAAATCAAGGTTAAATCTTTACAACTCAACTAATCTTAATTGATATTTTATTTATAATACAAATGTTATTTTTATTAAAGTATCAAGAACAATTATCTTAGTAATTTAAGGGATTGTCTCATCTTTAAAGTGAGTTAACTTATCTTTATCAAAAATCACGTGCTTACATAAAATGATGTTTTAATAAAAGGGATCAAGAGTTATCTCTTTATTTTATTATCATGGAATAACATGACTAACGATGTTATTCTCATATTTAATCACCATAACAAACTCAAATCACATGTCTACTAATCAACTATTAAACCAAGTTAAGAGAAGTTTTAACCAAGATGATACACTTTTATCTTTGATATTCTTTCTATCTAAAAATATAAAAACCCAAAAATTTGTCTTTTAATTTTAATTTACGTTTCTTTAAACTCATTTACCAAAACCAAAACCAAAATGATTTTCACTTCCTGTTAAATAAATACAACGATTTAGTAGTATAAATCTGTAAGTGTGTTAGTGGATCAATACTTGATTCTTACATATAGTTTACTACATATACAATAGGCATAGTGTGTGTTTTAGTTAAGATAATAATCATTCTTATAAATTTAAAACTCAACATTGTGTGAATTAACCTTTAAAAAAACTAACACCTTTCAAACTACACCCACCACTCATCATTGATCAATTGCGTATAACAAACATTACGAAAGGTTCAATTTTGAATCGAAATGATATATCAGATCATCTGCAAAATAAATGACCTAATTTGAGCGTAGGACTCTAACCCTAATTAGAGTGAGCATTTTATTTGAGCGTTTTGAATGTATTTGAACACAACTTTATAAGCAAATTAATATTTAAGTTGAACCAAGTGTAATTCATTGTTGAACAAAAAACCCTAACTGTGTGATCGATGCCACACAAATAACTAATATGAGTATGCGAATCAAATTCAATAATTGAGTTGTGACAAATTTAAAAGCCTACAAATACTTGAGCGTAATTGAATTCCTTTCATGCTCAAATTAATTGCAGTTTATAAGATAACAATTATTTGAGCTTAATTCATTAAATTGTTTGATTCCATTGAATAACACCAATGAGTGTGATTCCAATGTTTATGTATGTAATTAAACACCAATTGATTGTTGGGATGACTATGAATTAAATGCTTTATTTTCTAAGTAATTCAATTAGCTAATTGAGCATAGATGAAATAAAAGCTTTGTTCGTAACTAGAACTATAAGATCGATTACACACATCGATGTGTAATTTATATGGCATATGTTCAATTGAAGTTGGATAATAAGGATCTGAATGCTCAACTGATTTGTTACACTCCGAATTTTTACCGATCGTAATTTACTTTGCATAAATCAATCTATTTAGCCAATTTGCATGCATGTTTGAATAATGGTTGATTTTGATATGCAATTTGTATTACACACGATTATTTAGTTGAATCGATTAATTAGATAACGAAGAGATTTTAAGTTATTTGTGTTTATGCCACTGCGTGGCTGAGCGTGATTCGCGTACGTTAACCCTCTCTCTCTCTCTCTATATATATATATATATAGGGGTGCGTTAACATACAATAATTGCTTAACATACATTAGATACACAAAATAAGTTCAAGCCAAATTCTCAACACTAAAACATTCAAGGTTAAACCTTAAAATGTTCAGGCTTAAATCCTGATACATTCAAGCATAAAACTCATCACTCAAAAAATTAAAATTGGTTGATTGAAGCTTCAAATTGATGATTTACTGGATCAATTTCAAGGTTAAATGATCAATTATTTTCAACAATTTCAATTTCAATTGGTCAATTTGATCAGCTAACCTGTAAACAATGATTGCTGGTCGTGATGGAAGAAGATGGTGTTCACGATGGTAGACAATGGTCAAGACAATGGACGGAATCGTTGGACGATGACGGACTGCTGAACGGTGATGGTGAAGGTGGACGGAATAGATGGGAGCAGAGGTGGACGAAGACCGGCTCGCATAGTTGTGATTTCAGGGTTAGCGTGGTGATTGAAAATCGACGTTATAGAGTATCGCGCCTATTGTACGATAAATGACTAATGTCTCGGATCATTTATCTCTCTAAATATTGGGCATGCATAGAATAAAAGTCCATTTGAGTTGAAAAAACCCGTGAAAACCCTATGTAACATCGTTCTTTTTTGCTTTTTTTAATATGTAATATATGTTGTTACAATTAATACAAAACATCGGAAAATAGAAAAACAAATGTTTGGTGATTTTTTTTTACATTTTTTAAAAAACTTTTTAAACATATTTTTCAGGAGATAGAAAATGCACTTTTATTTTCACATTTTTATTAACTTTAGCTGTGGATTATAAGATTTAAATTTTAATTAAAAACATGTATTTTAGAATGAGTTTATAGATTCTCAACTCAAATTGGTTTTTATTTTATCCAACCATATATATAGGGTTTAGATCAAATACAAATAAAATTAACATGCTAATTGTGAGAATCAATTAGAGTAATTATATATAAGTAAAATAATTATGTAATGACTATATGATGTAATTACATATTTAATCTACTTGTATATATAATTACCCTACTTGATTCTCACAATTAGCACGATAATTTCATTTGCACGTAAACTTTCCTACACACACGTCACAGACTTCGTACATTGGCTTTTCGCCACTGCTAGAGAAGGTTAAAGTTTTGGGCTATCTTTGAATCATTAATTGCGGAAAATATTGTTCTATAGATTAAGAAATCTAATGTAGTTTCAACCTTGTAATGTAATTTGTTTTCAATTTTCGAAGTTAGTTGTTTTCTTGTCTAGTTTAGTGTTTTTTTTTCTTCTAAACCTTGATTGATTTATACACACCTCATTACCGTTGAATAAAAATTACTCCGTAGTTTTTTTACAAGGGAACAAACATTTCATAATCGATATGTTGAATAAACAAAACTACACTAAAAACCATCAACCAAAATTTGTAAGTTGGATCTAAACTAGCAAAGTAACTAGTATAATAAGACAGGGACCACATCTGTATTTATTAATTCAACAGGTCAAACCTCAAGTCCGCTGTACTGAAATCAGTCAGGCGGGAAAACAAAAAAGAGAGAAATCGAGAATGAAGGTAGAGGTGCTGCCGGCAACAACGGCGGAGGAGCACGGCAGTACTCACAGTATTCTCTACGACCTTGTCTGGCCTTCTCTTTCTTGTCGGTCCGTATTTTTATCACTCTAGGGTTTCAACTTTCACTTATTATTATTTCGTGTCTCATTTCATATATCGTTCGTAGCTGCATTTGTGATGATACATAGTTGATAAAGCAAGCAGTGAAGTGAGGATACATAGTTAGGGTTGCAATGGAGTGGTGAACCTATTGCTCTGCATTGTTACTGAAAAATCATTCTAAGCAACTAGGATATTTTTATTTTAGTGATGTATTTCTATCAACTGAATTAATAGCTAAATGATGACGGATAATTAACGAACAATGCATATTTGACTTACTGGCTTTGGGAGTTTACAAGATGTGATTATATGCCTAGTGATAGTAATGTTAAATCTTTAGCATAAGCATGTTTATATAATAAGCCAACATGCTCTCTACTCATGGTATGCTATATTTATATTTGTTTGGAGTTCATAGCTGGTGTACGTTTAAATTGTTCCCCCTCTTGCCATCTTTTTAGTAACTACGAGTTGTCTATTTTAGAGATGGCAGAGACTGTCGTAGGCTAAAGTTCTCTTTTAGTACTTCACAAACATTGTGTAGTTTGTTTTTTTTCTTGTATTGTCGATAAACAACGGACACCCTATTTCTGGTCATTTCACTCAGACTAACCATAATGGGGCTATATTGAGTTATTGACAAGTGTGTTCGTATGGTTCATGCATAGTTATTAAAAGCCCTCGCTTCTTGTGCCTAGGCCCATTTTTCAGGCAAGGCTCAATAAAAGCGCTTTTAGTTCCTAGGCGAGCGCTTCAGCATTGTCTATGCCAAGAACATGAGAAGATAAAAGCCGAGCAAAAGAAACGCAAGGAGTGCTATTAAACTTAGATCTAGGAGAGGTCAAAGGCATTATATTGATACATTTTGTTATTCAAGTTCTGGAATTAAATTTGAATCTTGAATATTTTAGAACTTTGGTACTAATTAGATGATATTAAATGTTATATAATAGCTTTTGTTTATTTTATTTGAAGAATAGTATTATTTTTCATATGCATAATATATTTTAAATTTTTATTCAAATGCGCTTTTTACTTCAGGCCCTCGCTTTTTTTGCGCCTAGGCCCTAGACGAGGCCTATGCGCCTTGAGTGCGCCTAGCGCATTCGATAACTATGGGTTCATGTTGGATCTCTTACATTGGTTATTGTTCTTTAAATTTGACTTCTTAATAGATGGGGACCACAAATAGAGCAAGCTACTTACAAGAATCGCCAACGACTTTACCTATCAGAACAGGTAAATGATGTTTTCACCTCAATGTATGTATGCATGAAAGATTTATATTAATTTACATATGATGTTTAGCCAAAGACATATAAAGAAAAAGTACGCTTGTAAAACTTTGGTCGAGTGAGAATCTACATGGCATGGTCGTCGTGGAAGATGTACAGTCTTAGGCTTATTGCTTATTTTAAACAACTGTTGTCAAATCACATTCCGCCATCTATTGTGGAAAACCACAACCTTTAGTTTTTGTAGGATCTTTCTAACATAACTGAGTTATTTTATGAATTATTATCAATATTAGATATTAGTTTTCAATATCTGATGAAACATGTGGTTCTTTTAGTGCCTTAACATATCTAAATTGAATAAGATTTATTCTAACTTTGCTTATATGAGAGCCATGCTGAAATTTTAATGGTAATTTTTTTTGACTCATATGTTTGGATGCAAAGTTTGAATCTTTTTGTTCTGTTTTGTACAGACTGATGGTAGTGTACCAAACACACTTGTGATAGCGAACTGTGAAATTGTTAAACCTAGGGTAGCAGCAGCAGAACACATATCGCAGGTGAGTCCAAAAGTAATTTCAACATTGTACCTTGTGTCTGATTTAAGTTTAATAACAATTTTATGTTTTTGTAGTTCAATGAAGAAGCACGATCACCCTATGTAAAGAAGTTTAAAACTATTATACATCCTGGAGAGGTAGTTCTAAATACAATCTAACCCCTTTCGCACTCTATAATGTTTCTGATAAAGATTTTGCTATAAGTATTCTAAATTTAATAGTATTTATACTTGTAATGGAGCTTTTGCAAGAGTATATGGGACGATACAAAATTGTTTTTTTCATAGTAATTAAAGGCGCAGCGCTTTGGCGCCTAGGCGCAATTTTAGGGCGAAGCGTTCATCCATCGCCTGAGTTGATCAGCAACTGAATATTTTTTTGATTTTTTTATTTACCTTGATTTTATTTAATTAATCTCTTGAACAACTTACCTAAAATTCATGGGATTAACAAGATTAACTCTTAATCTCTCTTTATAATGAACGACATATTTGGTTATTCTTATCACATATCAAAAACACGATTACAGAAAAGAGGCTAGCAATATTTATTATTTTCTTTTTTATTTTTTTTTCGATTATGATTTATGAGGCTAGTAATATTCTGTTTATTTTAATTTAGTTTGTTGTTTTGTTTTTTTAATTGAGGAATAGTACAATGGCTTTCATTTTTATATTTATTACTTTATGATTTTTTAGCTTTGGGGTATGAACAATTTGGTTATTTTGGATTTTCATATGATTTTCAAAACTATGGTTGAGGATCATGTATTTGAAATGTTTGGTATTTGAATAAAGTGTTGTTTAACATTACAAATTTTGTTTGTGATTTTTTTATTTAAGTGCGCTTTTTTTCTCTCAAGCCACGCTTTTTTTGCGCCTAGCGCCTAGCGCTTAGAGGAGGCTTGTGCGCCTTAGGTGCGCCTATCGCATTTAATAACTATGGTTTTTTTATCAATACATGCATCACACTTCGTTTTTTAACCTTTTAATGTAACATACTTACCAGTTACTGTTTCTTATCATAGTATGCAAACATGCAATTTGTATTATTATATGGGAAACAAATGTAATTTGTTGCATAAAATAGTAGGGTTTATTGGATTTTTATAATCCTTATCGAACGGTATTGGCCGATAATAATGTCTATTCATTTTATCGCCACTAGCGGTCCCGATTTTAAAAAAGTTGGCCCCCAGTGCTCCCCTGTTAAAAAGGACTCAACGGCGTTATACTTTTTTCCGAATTTCAAACTAATGTTTTAGGGCTTTTGATTGGAAGGAGGATACGAATCGATTGATGTAAAACTTAGCTCGAAACGGTGATCCAAACGGTTTGATTTTTGTTAATTGTAAGTTCGAACACTCGAATTGAAGCATTATTTCGTCGTTTTGGAGCACCGTTTCGAACTAATTTTTAAATCAATCGGCTCGTATCATTCTTCCAATCAAAAGCCCTAAAACGTTAGTTTGAAATTCGGAAAAAAGTATAACGCCGTTAAGTTTTTTAAACGGGAGACCATTGGGGGCCAACGCTATTAAATTTGGGACCGCCAGTGGCGATAAAATGAATAGGGATTATTATCGGCCAATACCATTCGATAGGGATTATTAAAATCCAATCAACCAAATAGTAAAGAATGGTAAAATATGTTGCATTCATAATTTCATGGCCATTTTTTTGTGTGTGTGACTTTACTGCATTCAGGATCTGGTGGTGACTACGATCTGAATGTAGTAATATGCAGCATTAAATTATATGTTTAATCATACTTGTTACTCATTTAGTCAATTTTATTACCGCCTACACAATAATATTTTCATGTGCAGTATATCATGAATATGTATTCCTTTGTTGCTTTGGCTTTGATTATATATGTTTAGGTGAATCGCATCAGGGAGCTTCCTCAGAACAGCAATATAGTAGCTACACACACTGATAGTCCTGATGTATGCACTCAATTTGTTTATGTATTTGGCTGGTTTTAATATATATATATCACTTCAATATTTTTTTTTTATTTTCTTTAAAGCTGCTTTTGCTCTTGTTTTGTTCTGTACAGGTCCTGATCTGGGATGTTGAATCTCAGCCTAATCGCCAGGCTGTCTTGGGAGCCACAGAGTCCCGTCCTGATTTGGTAAGTTTTCTGCAGGGAACATTATGACTATAAGTTATCTCTTTGTACCCATGTATCTAGAGGTGGCTCTTTTGACCCATTTACTTATGAATGAGTTGATTTGGCCTGTGTTTTTATCTTAAGTGAGTCAATTGGGCCAAATAACAAATAGCTAAAAGGGGATTGTCTTAAAGTGGTTGGAAGTTGTTGAAAGTTATTTTTATTATAGATTTAGTCATTTTAAGTTATTGTTGTGATAATATTGTTTTTGTAATCATAATTAGCACATGCTTTTATCTATAAGAGTTGGGCAAAAAATGTACGTGTGTCAATTCAATTTGGCCTGGCCTGTTTCGATCCATACCAATTATATCCATACTTCAACAATTGGTTTTGACCCATTTTCTGCCCCACCCATTTTTCCACCTCTAACCGCTATGTACACAGTTTGTGCATTTATCTGTTATATTTATCTTACTAGTTACCCCAATGTACCCCCCTCAAATATATTGATGTGGAGCTGTTATTCATGTTTAATTTGGTTTATGTGGCTATATTTGATTCTCTTTTATACTGCTGGCATTGCAGATTTTGACCGGTCATCAAGAAAATGCTGAATTCGCTCTTGCCACGTGCCGAAGTGAACCCTTTGTACTTTCTGGAGGTGATACAGTGGAACAATACTTTCTTGAACTGCTTTGTGAAACATGACTATTTTAGCGATGCTTAATGCTGATTCACTAGAATGATTAATGCCTAATGGGCCAACTGAGAACATTTTGCTCTTGCGGTTGATCAGAAGGAAACATATTTGAGTTATCTTATAAAGAGTGTGAATGTATACATTATACTATAGGTGGAAAATTGGGCGGGTCTGACGGTCTGGGTAATTGCTCTACACGAGTAATTTATGGCATGGGTCAAGTTTGGTTGCATTTATTCAAGCACATTTTGTTCAAAAGTTTGAACTTTTACTAATATGAGTGTCAAGAATGATTACGTAAATGATAGCAATATTAATCAAGTTCTTTGGATAACATGGATTTTTTTTGGCCATTTCAGTTTATATGTAGATTTGGCATTTACTAAGTTCTTAAAAATATGTCTAGAAAGGATTAATTTTCAAACTTGTTACTATTTTCAATTACACAAGTAATTTTTAGTATGGGGCGTCTAATGTAGTGGATCTCATGGCATCAACTAGGCGTCTAATGTAAGATAGTAAGTCGGTTGCTAAAATGAGGAACAAATGTTAAGTGTGTGTCTATTTTATGCTTTTAGCTCCTTTCATTGTAATTTTAAGTTATCATACATGTTCTACAATATTTACATTATTTCTGTATTCAGTTTTGAGTTGTTTGTTGTGTTGTCAGGCAAGGACAAATCAGTTGTTTTTTGGAATATTCATGATCATATATCAACATTAGCAACACAGCCAAAGACTGATGGGCCTAGTGATAAGCCTACTGGAAGCAATGTTGTTCAAGCAAGAGGTGTTTTCCATGGCCATAATGATACTGTTGAAGATGTACAGTTTTGCCCCTCAAGGTAACTGGCACTGTTTTCATGTAGAAACTAAAGGTGACAATTTTGACAGATATGGATCAAATGGATGTGTTATATATCATAAAACAACATATACAGTCTGATTTGTCTCCCTTAAAGTGGTATCGTTTTCATTTGGGAAGGGTCAAATTGGTTGAAAACTGCTCAAAAGTGTATTTTTAATGCATGCAGTCTCCCTTAATTGGTTTTGTGAGGTACTGAGGTAGGTGATTTTTCACCTTCTCGTTTACTCTTACACTATTGAAAAATAGTTTTGATTGTTTTGCCCTTACCCCAGGAGGAGGTAAAAAAGAACTGATAATCTGATATAAGGGCAAATGGTTACAGTTAAATATAAAAGGCAGTGCATGTAGTAAATAAGGTGTTATACAAATAATTTCTTTTATTGTATAATGTTACTTTCATAATCATGTATAACACATTAATACATTTTAATAAAAAAGTGTTTGTGGGTCAACCAACCTGGAAATAACCCGTTTAACCTTAAAGTATTTAACTTGTAACCCGATCTCCCGACCCGTCATCTTGTCACCTCTATGTGATTATGTCAAATAGAATTTCCATTATTAGATAGTTAAGAATTATGGTGGTTCTGGCTAACTGGAAGCTGGTTTGACTTCTGTTGACGTTGGTGCAGTGCACAAGAATTCTGTAGTGTTGGTGATGATTCTTGTCTTATTCTGTGGGATGCAAGAACAGGTTCTTCTCCAGTTGTCAAGGTAAGCCTCTTCACTTTTTTTATTACGTGTTTGATCGTCAGTTTTGACTTTGTCACTTTTATATTGTTTGTTTTTGAGTGTATAGTTTTTTGCAAATGTTTTGTTTGGTATAAATTGTATAATTGCATAAATTTATTTTATTCTCTTGTAATTATTTTGCAGGTTGAGAAAGCACACAGTGCTGATCTTCACTGTGTTGACTGGAACCCAAGTGATGATAATCTTTTACTAACAGGGTAATTGTTGTACATGTTGTCTTCTACTAGTTTTATCTGTAAATTTCTACTTCTAAACTGGAAGTAATAAAATAAAACTAATTTTTGGTTTTGAAATTGAGCTTCCAAGTTTAACTTAGTTAATATTTTTAGATCTGCTGATAACACTATTCGCTTGTTTGATCGTCGGAATCTCACTACAAATGGGGTCGGATCACCCATCCACATATTTGAGAATCACAATGCTGCTGTTCTTTGTGTACAGGTAGAACTCAAAAGTGTGTATGTGTGTATTATGTTTATTTATTTATTTTAAGTTTTGCAATTTGCATCATTAGATTAAGTGTTTAAAGTCTATCAAGAATAATGCTTTCACTGCATCTGAGTATCCAGTTGTGATTACCCTTGAAGACCATCTTACTACTGATCTTCAGGCTAAAGTGGCTAAGGAGCAAAGCGGTATTCAAAGTTCAAACCTATGCATAAAAGCATAAAGGGTAAGGAATAATAATATTGATCAGGAAGAGTTTATTCAACTAAAATAACCCAAATCCCATTTTCACTTTGTACATTCAAAAAGGAATCATCATCAACTAAAAATTTTGAAGAAAATAGTTTGCCCGCCAGGTGTTCGACAAAATGCCTCAATGAAATAATCTTTGTTTTTGGTGTTTTGAGGAGGGGAGGGCAACGGGTGGTTGCTCTCCTCATTCCTCTTTGGTTCGGGTGTTCATTCCTCAAACTCAACTCGAGTTTTGTTTTATTATTTTTCTTGGTGTGGTACGTGGCTACCGGGGTGTTTTGTGGGTTTGGGGTGGTATGACCGGGGCTATTGAGGAGGTTGTTTGGCCGTGCCCGTTTAGAGGCTTCCACTGTTGCCCGGATGGATTACCGGGGTCCAAGGGGGTTTGATTGGCCCCACATATTAAGTGGCTTCATTTGTCATCGGATGACAAGAAAGAGACCTTACAGGAGGTGATCTCGACAAATTTGGATTTGTTTATTTCGGTTGGTGAGGCTTTAAAGGTCTCTCGTAGGTGAATGTGTGGAGCGTGTATGGAGTCACATGCTCTCCGTCGGGGGTGCCATCATGATGACGGGTCGGTCTGGTACAAGTGTGTCACGGGAGATGTGAAGGAATATATAGTGGGGATTGCGAAGCCACATGTTGGGAGGGAAGTTGTCGCGGTGGGAAGGGTGGAGGTGGATGTAGCTCTCCTTGAGCGTGTCTTCACTCTTCCTATTGCGACTGTTAAAAACATTCCTCATAGTTGTCGTATGGCTTTTTCTCAAGCCTTAGTGGGTGCTCTGGGTAAGGTGGCAGCTATGCCAGAGTCTGTTGAGGCATGGGTGAAACTGTTGTTACCACGTTGCACCTTACGAGTTTTTAGACCTTCTAATCGTCAGCAACGCATGTCTGGCAATAGAAAGTCTGAGCAATGCCGAATTATTCAACGGTCGCTATCCGCTTGGGGTGACCGTAACGGTTTCTTTGAGCTCCTTATATCGCTTTTTAACCAACCCCTAGGAGATGCCCCGGGTGGTGATGCGTTTCTACCCGAGTCTGACAATGCCGGGTTGGGCGCCAATGTTAAACAATGTTTGCGAAAAGTTGCGGACGGGCATTTCACTGCTGCGGTCAAGGTATTATGCTCTTCAGGGGTTGCACCTTTCGGTAAGGATACTTTGAACGCTTTGTTGTCTAAGCATCCCATCACGACACCTCCGATTATGCCTGCTTCCTTGCTTTCTGAGTCTCCCCTTGTCGTGGACGTTGATAGTGTGCTTGGGTGCATTAAGTCTTTCCCTAAAGGGACTTCGTGTGGGCGGGACGGTTTTGCAAGCCCAACACATTTTAGATGCGTTGTGCGGAGAGGGGTCTCCGATTGCGGATGGTTTGCTCAAGGCTATCTCTGCGGTGGTTAATTTATTTTTGGGGGGAAGGTGTCCTAAGGTGTTGGCAGAGTTTGTTGCGTCTGCCCCACTTACGCCGTTGCTTAAACCGGAAAATGGGATTAGACCTATTGCCGTTGGGGCCATTTGGAGGCGGTTGGTCTCTAAGGTGGCTATGAGGGGTGTCGGGAAGGAGATGGCTAAATACCTCGGTGACTTTCAATTTGGGGTGGGAGTCCCCAGTGGGGCAGAGGCCGTGCTTCATAGCGCGAACAGGTTTCTAAATCAGTTTCATTCGGAGGGGTCATTGGCTATGCTTACTGTTGATTTCTCCAATGCCTTCAACTTAGTAGATAGGACGACCCTTCTACATGAGGTCTGGAGTCGATGTCCTTCCATTTCTCTTTGGGTGGATTTTTTATATGGGCAGTCGGCTAGGTTATATGTGGGTGATACTTTCATTAAATCCGCCACTGGGGTTCAACAGGGGGACCCTCTTGGGCCTCTCCTTTTTGCCTTAGCTTTGCACCCACTTGTTCACCAAATCAGAGATAGGTGCAAGCTTCTCTTTCATGCTTGGTACTTGGATGATGGCACGATTATCGGGGATACTAGAGAGGTAGCCAAAGCATTAGATATTATCAGGTCTGAGGGGCCTCGTTTGGGTCTTGAATCAAATGTTAAGAAAACAGAGTTATTTTGGCCAACATGCAATGGGGTGAAGGCACAGGAGGGGTTGTTCCCTTGCGGGATTGGAAGGCCGGTGCTTGGCGTGAAACTCCTTGGTGGTGCTGTAAGCCAGGATGCGGGGTTTATCAGCAGTTTGGCTATGAAAAGGGCATCTAGCGCTGTGGAACTGATGAGCTGTCTCCCAAGACTTCGGGATCCTCAATGCGAGCTTCTTTTGCTTCGCTCATGTATGGGAGTCGCCAAGCTTTTGTTCAGTTTGAGAACGTGCCAACCTATGAATTGGGGGAAACTGTTTCTATATTTGACAATGGTCTTCGAAGGGCGATTGAGGACATCGTGGTTTGTGGAGGTCCGTTCTTTGGGGATCTCCAATGGAGGTTGGCATCACTTCCGACCCGTTATGGGGGGTTGGGTCTCTGTTCGGCCGAGGATGTATCTACATATGCTTTTGTGGCTTCGAGAGCACAGTCGTGGTGTTTGCAAGACCATATTCTTCGGGGTTGTGATATTTATGGGTTGGACTCTGATTATGGGTGTGCGATGGATCGTTTACGTACTTCACTTCCAGATTTTGATCTTAACGGGTTCTCTAATAAGGACACTGCTTCCCCTAAAGCCCAACATGTTGTGGCGAGTGCCTTATTTAGTGGAATCGTCAAGAGTTTAGAAGTGAAGTTTGATCTATCCCCTCGCCAAAAGGCGGTGTTTGAATGCCTTCGGGCTCCTCGGGCTCAGGATTTTCTAACGGCCATCCCCATTGAAGGATTAGGCCAACGTATGTCGGGTTTGGAGTATCAGGCTATCCTTAAGTACCGGTTAATGATCCCTATGTTCCCGACGGATGAACCTTGCCCAATTTATTGCAAGGTCTGTTTGGATTCTTTTAGTGACCATGCGGTGCATTGCAAAGAATTGCCTGGCTTTAAATACAGACATGATCTGGTTAGGGATGTTCTGTGTGATGTTCTTAAACAGGCAGGGATTTCTACTAAAAAGGAGACCCCTGTTAACTTTCTCACGAATCCTCTTGAAGGGAGGTCTACTTTACTACCAACTGATATTCTTGTGTTCGGGTGGGTAGGGGGGAAACACGCCTGTGTGGATCTTACAGGAGTGTCTCCTCTTGTTGGGCTCAGGGACCGCGGGTTTGTTGTGGGTCAGGCTGCGTTGAAGGCTGAATCGGGCAAAGTTGTTAAACACGAGAAAGCTTGTTTAGATAATCAACATGTCTTTCTACCATTTGCCTTTGTTACATTTGGTTTTCTGGCTCCAGAGGCTGTGAAATTTTTGAGTAGGATTCAGCACGTCGTACACGGAACCTCTTCAGCTTCTAGGTCCCAAAGCTTCGTTTTTAGCAGGATTGGCTTTGCTATTCAAAAGGGGGTTGCGGCGCAGCTTGTTACCCGTTTGCCTGCCACTTTATTGTAATCATTTTATAGTAAATTATATAAAATAGCTGCAGATAACACATCATTAGGTGAGATTTACAAAATTATATTTATTTTTCAGTGGTCTCCAGACAAATCATCTGTTTTTGGCAGTTCAGCAGAGGATGGAGTCTTGAACATCTGGGATCATAATAAGGTGCGGGTTTTATCTTTATTGCGCACTCTTTTGTGTATATGACTTAATTTTATCTTGTGTTGGGTTGAGCAGAAAAAAATTATTTTTTAATTGTTAATGTGCTATTATCATAAAAACAGTCTTTATCTTTGTATAAGAATGTTTTTAGAAGGTTGTATCATGTATTAATTTGATATTTTTTAACAAGATTCATCTTTAAATAAATACAATCCAAATTGACGCATTCATAATCAAATGGGTCAAAGTTGCCACCAGTACTTTAATTGCTTTTTTTATTTATCTTTTTAAATTATTTTTGTTCTTGAGCAGATTGGGGAACTTTCTGGTCCATCTTCAAAATCTTCACAAGGCTTACTGTTCCGTCATTCTGGGCACAAGTACGAAAACCCCGTTATTAAAATTAGAGTAAACTGTGGTTTTCGTCCCTGTGGTTTGTCCAAATCCGCAGTTTTAGTCCAATAGTTTCAAACTTGCGATTTTCGATCCCTGTGGTTTCATTTCACCTGCAATTTAAACCGAATTCATTAACCCCGTTAAGTATGGTCGCTAAACCCATCAGCGTACCTTTCACGTGAGAGGCAGTTTTGTCGTTTTTTCCCCAACTAAACCCGAGTCCCTCACGTGAGGGGGGGCTTGCGAGTTACGACTGAGTTTATTTGGGGAGAAAAGGGGCAAAAATGCCCCTCGCGTGGGGGGCAGGCTGATGTGTTTAACGACCAAACTTAACGGGGTTAATGGATTCGGGTTTAATTGCAAGTGAAATGAAACCACAGGGACGAAAATCGCAAAATTGAAACTATTGGACCAAAACCGCGTATTTGGACAAGCCACGGGGACGAAAACCGCAGTTCACTCTTAAAATTATGATCATTTGTTTATTGTGCAATATAACACATATTTATGAGTAAAATTTAATTATCATCTTTTGGATAGTTACGTTAAAACACACTAGATGAAGTGAATAGCATTTGTGTAAATTGTATCAATATTATGTCATTTAAATTTTTTCATAACCAGCCATATTAATTTTTTTTAAACTATGGTTTTTAAAACGAACTGAATGGCATTTGTGTAAATTGTAGGGACAAGGTGGTTGATTTTCACTGGAATGCACATGATCCGTGGACAATAGTTAGTGTTTCTGGCAATAATGCTAGTACTGGTGGGGGTGGAACATTACAGGTGAGTAACTGACTTCTAGTATTTGTCAAAACAAACTGATTATTAAACATGTTGAAAATGATCACCCAAAACCTGATTATTTTCTAGTCATCTAAGGTCAAAACGGATCCGGACGGGTTGACCTGCAAATGATTTGTCTTTTTTTTTTTTTTAATTTTATATATTTTTTTACAATTAATTAACACAATAGACATGATTACAAGTACAGGCTCCTTGACAATAGTAATCTAGCATTGGAATAAAGCCATTTGGTTCAAAAATTTCACCTTCACAATCCATCAACCATTTATAATGTTGGAACTGAATATTTGCAGATATGGTGGATGATTGATTTAATTTATCACCCACAAGAGGAGGTTATCACCGAGCTGGGTCAATTCAAATCTCACCTTCGTACTTGCTCTTAGGAACAAAACTCTTAGGATTATTATCTGCTTAAGTTTGTTGTAACATGTTAGACTGGTCTTAACTTTTAAACTTATTATTTAAAACTGCACAATGGAATCGCTTTTGGTGTTTTTAGGAAGAAAACCTGCAATCTGTCTTTAGGGTTTATATTTGTTGGTATGGGATATGGATTTTTTGTATTAAGCTGACTATTAACTTTCTTTCGAGTTTTTGAAACACAGTGTGCCACTGCCAGATTAATGGTACAAATGGAACATGCCAAAACAACTAGTGGTTTGTTTTGACAGGTTTGGTCTTCTTTAATTGGATTTTTACATAAAAGAACATGTAATCAATTTATGTTCAAAATATTAAAAAATAACTATTAATCTTAAAATCAAACTGTTACTAGATAAAAAAAAATTACATAATCAAAAACTGAAACAAATTTATGATAAATACTTTATATCCTGATAGAGAAAATGTAGCATAGACCCATGAGTATGACTCTATGAGATACATAAACCAACATTTTGATCTCGATTTGCATATCAATAATCAATAGTTATCTATAAAGCACAACATAATATATATTAATTTGGTTTACAACAATAGCCCTGACCCTTGAAATCATGAACCAAACCGAAGTTTAAAAAAGGAATCGAGTCAAATTACTTTAATTTAGCTAGTTTATACGATTTCTGCCTAACCACACGAATCTCTAATCTCCCAATCCTCCATTAGATATCCAAAAACAAACCAAATCAGTAGCAAATTTGGTTTCAAAACACAAAAACCTCAAAGCCATGACAAAACACCAACCCTAAATCACCAAAATCTCAAACATATGTATGTATGTATGTATTTGTGATCGCTTAAGACGACCTATTCAAATAATAAGAACAATGCATCAAATTTAATAATATTAACCAAGCAAATTTAGTTTAGCGTAACCTATATTTTTAATGATGACTAATAACTAATTATAAGTAAAGAATGTATAATAAACCTTATAAAGAGTTGTAACTTGTAAGTAATGTTTTAATGGTGATATCGTAGAGGGTCACCCAATAGCATAACCAACATTTATTATATCATGATAAAGAAAATATCGCTAACACACTACATAAAAACCACCAATAAAGTTTCATATCGCCCTATGATCATAATCGTCATACAATCTTTAATTTTATGAGTTATGACTTATGACAAATCAATACTATATATAACGCATGAGTGAAAAACCTTTTAAATTTTAAAAGGTACAAACACTATTGCATAAATTACAATCTTTAATGCATACAAATTCAAAAATGTATGGATAATATAGTACTTTAGACATCATAATAATCTTTAGTTTTGAAAATATTTACAATTATGATCCTTAAATTTCAACGAAACTTAGTTAATTTATCAAGTAGTTACAAATGAACCCCCTTAACTTTATCCATTTATTTGACATATTCATTTAAAATTTTTATTTCTTCTATATCTTTTAATATATTATGTTTTAAAAAAACCGGACTTTACCATTGCAACGTGCTTAATTTTGTCGACGTTTCAATGTAAATTTTATTTTATTTTGAGGTGTTTATGATAATGTACAAGTCAATTAAGCATAAAAGTACAACTCAAATATGCACTTATAAATCTCAAATATAATTACAAATTTAACCCCTCAATTATATTCAACTTTTGTAAGTTTAATTAATAATTATCCTTCCACCCCCTTAAGTTTACCCATATATTCATATATATATATATATTTGTTTTTTCTTTTATACCTTTGAATATATAAATTTTAATAAATTTCAACCTTACAATCATGACGCATTTATGTTTGTTGACATTCCATGTAAGATTTACCAAATATATATGTGCATGGGATAAAATAAAATGATTTTGTGTCACTTTAAAAGAAGTATAAATTTTGGTGAGCTTTGATCATCTTTTAAAATATTTTCGTTGATTTTGTCAACGATCAAGGACTTTGATAGGTCAAAACGCGTTCGAGTTATCACGGGTTGTAAGTCACGGGTTGGCTTTGGGTGGACATTAAATCTTTGGTTGTTTATGAAGATTGCAAACACGAGTCTTGGGAAAGTTTATTTCACGGGTTGTTGGATCCTCCCCCCTTCTCCTGAATAGTGAACCTCTTGGGAAAAAATTCTTGATCCGTCACTGGCTGATGTTTCATATACACACACAATGAAGGTTACGAATCCATTTTTCCAAGTTTTATTATCTACTATGTTCTTAAGAGAGGTACCCATATGTATTATTGTATTTTATGATATCTCATTTAAAAGGTTTTTGAGAATTCAACTTATTTTTATATTTATTTTCAGATGTCAACACAATGACTAAGTCTCACTTAATTGGTCTAGAAAAATAAGTACATTTGATTATATGTTCAAAAATGAATATGTTTTTTTAATCATTTGTTAATATTGATTACATGTTTTGTAACTACTAAAAATCGTTTAAACATATTGTTGTCACCGCAGCATCGCGCAAGTTTACTACTAGTATAACAATAAGAAGAAGAAGATCCCTAATTATCATCATCATCATCATCATCATCATCATCATCATCTCACAACCTCCAAAACTCTCATCTTCCTCCGCCGCCGGCGTTCACCGGATAATGAACTCCACCACCGCCACCAGCTTCAAACTGTCAACCCCCATCATCCTCCCACCACCAAACCCAAACACGAACAAACATCAATCAACATATTTATCATCCGCGTCCAAATTTAAACCCGGTTTTATACAAGAATTTAAAAAAAAATATAGATCTGAGGGATTAGAAGCTACGGGGACGGGGACTGATTAGAAGCTACGAGGACACATCGACTGGGAGGCGGAGTCGAGCTACGGGGAGGTGGTGTGGCGACGGACGGGAGCGGTGTGCGGCGACGGAATGGTGATGACGGCGGCGATGACAAGTTGCGCGTGATGAAGATGAAGATATGGATAGTGGGTATGTTGATTTTCCGGCAACGTGTTCTTGATTTCCGGCAACGTGTTCTTGATTTTCTAGCGGTCCTCCGTCGAAATTATGTACAATGGTGGTGAGATTTATGGGTTTGTATAACATACCCACTTGGGTTTAAGTGGGTATTTTGATGATGTTTATTTATGTATTTGTATAAGATTTATGTGTATTTGTATAATATTTATGTGTTTTCTGGGGTTGGGTTAGGGCTCTTAGCTATAGATTTTCTAGGTTTTGGTATGATGATGATGAAGATCTAGGTTTGTGTTTGAATGTTGATGATGAAGATGAAGATGAAGATGACGGGTCTATTGGTCATTTAACCAATAATTACACTGCAGGGAGCATTCTGATCATTATAAAAACATATGGGTACAATACCCGAAATTTAGTTTTCAGGGGTTAATGGTGCCCCCGATATGACACGGGGAGGCAAATCGTAATTTTCTCTTAAAATAATAATAATAATAATAGCATATCATGTAAATATGCGTATATGGTTCTTTAGAAAAATAATGAGGTTCTTAAACGTCATCCGATGTAGGCCGTATGACGAAAAGAAATGGCCATATGAGTTGTATGACTTAATATGTGTAACACACTGGATGATGTATAGTGTGTTGTTATGAGTTATGACTTATGACAAATCATTTATACCATAACTAGTTTTAGAGCCCGTGTAACATACAGGATGATCTGAATAATTAAGTTACAAATAAAGCTATACATAATGTATATAGAAATATATATTACATCTATGCTTGTATCATTATATATAAATTGATTTTATATATATCACAAAATGATTTTTTCCCAAAAAAAATAAACTTAATAAAAAAAAATTCACGTGCAAAAACATACCCAAGAATACTCTATCTATTGAAAATCTATTCTCAGTTTCATATATGTATAATTGAAAGAAATTTGGTTATGAACTACACCATAAATTTTTTTTGATAAGTTTGAGGGGCTTCTCGACTTTGCCAATTGACAAAAAAATAACATGCTAACTCATTCAATTTTTCGAATGTTTTGCTTCACTTGAGCATAATTTTGTACAACATGCTTCACATGCAATATTCTGATCATTATTGAAGGAAAAGTCAATATTGATACAAATGTTTCTAATTTTAATAGTTATGAGAAAAATACTCAATGTGCAAAATCCCGAATCTTTTAACTATTTTCAAAAATGTACTTAATATAAATTCGAAACCCAATCACATTTAAAATTATAACTTTCATTTGTTTTACATTTTTAAGTCAAAACTTTGAACCCGTAACAAGTTTGACGATAGATCTATTTGCATCCTCAAATTTTTAAAAGTATTCAAACTACCCATTTTTTTACCCGCAACAAATTTGAGCCAAATGTAGTTATTTGTACCAAACGATTTATTTACCAACTTTTAACCCGTAACAATCAAATGTAAATTCCACAAAAAACCCGAAGCAATCATTGAAAAAAAACCCAAGAAACTATATATGATAAACTTTATTATATTTGAAAGTGACTGGTATATACTATCTTACAATTTAACACGTATATGTATAGTTTACTAAATTAACCGAAAAAATAAATAGATAGCCACAAAACATATATTAGTTTTGGAGGGAAAAAATGTAAGGATTAGCCACAAAACGACACATTTCTACAATTATTTTACTTTATTAGAATAGGTAAAATTTTCATATGGAGTTATGGACATATGAAAGTTTGCTAAAAGCAGACGAGTCTTATGGTGTGTTAAACTAACAAATAAAAAAGTAACGTGACAAACTAGCAACACATATTAAGTCATACAACTCATATGACCATTTTCTTTTCGTCATACGGCCTATATCGGATGACGTTTAAGACCCTCATTATTTTTCTAAAGAACCAATACGCATATTTATATGATATGCTATTATTATTATTTTAAGAGAAAATTACGATTTGCCTCCCCGTGTCATATCGGGGGCACCATTAACCCCTGAAAACTAAATTTCGGGTGTTGTACTCATATGTTTTTTATAATGATCAGAATGCTCCCTGCAGTGTAATTATTGGTAAAATGACTAATATACCCTTCATTTTCATCTTCATCTTCATTTTCATCATCAACATTCAAACACAAACCCAGATCTTCATCATCATCATACCCAAACCCAGAAAATCTCCAGCTAAGAGCCCTAACCCAAACCTAGAAAACACATAAATCTTATACAAATACATAAATTAACGTCATCAAAATACCCACTTAAACCCAAGTAGGTATGTTATACAAACCCATAAATCTTATATCACCACCGTAGTACATAATTTCGAAGGAGGTTACCGCCGGAAAATCAAGAACACATTGCCGGAAAATCAAGAACATGTTGCCGGAAAATCAACATACCCACTACCCATATCTTCATCTTCATCACGCGCAACCCGTCACCGCCGCCGTCATCACCATTCCGTTGCCGCACCCCGCTCCAGTCGCTGCACCGCCGCTCCTGTCCGTCGCCACACCACGTCCCCGTAGCTCCACTCCACCTCCCATTCGATGTGTCGCCATAGCTTCTAATCTGTCCCGTCCCCGTCCCCGTCCCCGTCCCCGTAGCCTCTAATCCTCAGATCTATGTTTTTTTTAAATTCTTGTATAAAACCCATGTGATTAGGGGTTTAAATCTGGATGAGGATGATAAATATGTTGATTGATGTTTGTTCGTGTTTGGGTTTGGTGGTGGGAGGATGATGTGGGTTGACAGTTTGAAACTGGTGGCGGTGGTGGAGTTCAATACCAGGTGGACGCTGGCGGCGGAGGAGGATGAGAGTTTTGGAGGTTGTGAGATGATGATGATGATAATTAGGGCTCTACTACTACTACTACTACTACTACTACTACTACTGCTACTGCTACTGCTACTGCTGCTGCTGCTGCTGCTGCTGCTGCTGCTGCTGCTACTGCTACTGCTACTGCTACTACTACTCCTCGTGCGATGCTGCGACGACAACTACTAGCAGTAAACTCGTGCGATGCTGCGACGACAACATTATGTTTTAAACGATTTTTAGTAGTTACAAAACATGTAATCAATATTAACAAATGATTAAAAAAACATATTCATTTTTGAACATATAATCAAATGTACCTTTCTTTTTCTAGACCAATTGAGTGAGGCTTGGACCATCCCCATTCACAAACCAACCCAAACCAATCTTCATTATAAAATTAATTTTTCTCTCTTCCACCAATCCAATGCAACCAAACCAAACTTTCCATCCTCATTAGAAAACCTAACTTCATTGCTTTTTGTTAAATAAATATAATTTATAATATTAATAATTGTTGTGTTTTTTTATTAAAAATGTTTAGAAATATAAAAAATAATTTCTTTATTAAAAAAAATCAATATATATTTAATATAAAAATATTTTAAAAAATATTTATATTCATCAAACACACTTAATAAAGTAGATAACAAAGTTACGATCGTAGCATTAAATATAATATTACACTTAGAAATGATAAAAACTACATAATTATTCATCATCTTCAAAATTTTGCCAAATATGCTCAATCAAATCGTTTTTAAAGCGATATGAACTTCTCTATTGCGAAGTTGTTCCCTATTGGTCATATAATTGGATAAGCTTCCAATTCGTTGAGTAGAGTATTGAAAAGGTTGTTCATCATTTTCACTTGAGCTTCTTCGTTGCCAATTAACAGGTATATCATTAGAAATTCAAATGGGTCATAATAGTTAAGGTATGTGTCTCGTTCATCCTAAACTATCATATTATGCATAATAATTCATGCAATAATAATTTTCCCCATCATATCCTTGTCCCACACATGACATGGGTGTCGTAAAAATGCAAAACGAGCTTGTAGAACGCCGAAGGCGCGTTCAACAACTTTTCGAGCGGCTTCTTGATGTCGAGCGAACAACTTGTGTTTCCGCAACTGTGGAGAAGTTATTGACTTGACAAAGGCAGCCCATGAAGGATATATGCCATCAGTAAGATAATACGACCTGTTATATTCCCGATCATTCAAGACGAAGCTCACATTTGGTGCTCGACCTGACAACACATCATCAAAAAGAGGAGATCTGTGGAGGACGCTAATGTCATTGCACGTACCTGGTGTTCCAAAGAATGTGTGCCATATCCATAAGTCATATGATGCAACGGCTTCCAAAATGATTGTTGGTTTACCACTTTTACATGCATATTACCCAGCCCAAGCGCTGGGGCAATTTTTCCACTCCCAATGCATGCAGTCAATGCTACCTATCATACCTGGATATCCATGTTTGGTCCCGACATGGAGTAGTCTTCTTAAATCTTCTTCATTGGGTCTTCTGAGGTACTCTTGACTAAAGCATGAAATGACACCTTCTACGAACTTTGTAAGAGAATCCCTTGTCACAGTATCACTCATTCTCAAATACTCATCTTGTGCATCGGCTGATGTTCCATACGCCAACACCCGTATAGCTCCGGTACATTTATGCAATGACGAAAGGCCTTTTTTTCCGGTAGCATCACGTCTTTGTTGAAAATAGATATCACTCGTGTAACAGCATCCACTATGCGGAGAAATATAGTGGTTTTCACATTCGAAATCTACGCCGAAATATGTCTTGATCATATGTTGGGTTGTCCACAAAGTAATCTTTCATCAAGCGTGCCTCACCTTGCTCGCATTCACAGTCACGGTACCTTCTTCTTGCTCTAGGAGGATGATCTCCTATGATCATATTTGACATGCTTACAAATATTTCACAAATTAGGTGATCAAGTTGTCGATTTTGCTCAGCAACCCTAGCTTCCCATTCATCAAAATCATTCAGGTTTGATGAATTGGGACTTGCTAATGTGTTTTCATTCTGAGACATTTTTTAAAATTAGTGTTGGATAAAATATGCAAATGCTATGCTCTTATTTATACAAGAAAATAATGTAGATAATGTTAAATAATTTTATTTAAATGAAATTCAGGCATCCAATAGAAAATTGACATGTGAGAAGATTATGTTGGATTTCCGAGAGATAATGTTAAATCATATTATCTAAATAAGATCTAAGGGTCCAGTAATTAGTTGACACGTGGGAACGAAGATTATGCTGGATTTCCGGTAGATAATGTTAAATTTTATTATCCAAATAAAATCCAAGCGTCCAATAAAAAATTGACATGTGGGAAAGAAGATAATACTAGGAATATATTACAAATGCATTACAGACAAACAAAGTACACATACATAAAATACAAAGAGACATAATGAAATATCTTGCACAAACTAAACTTCAACATACTCAAAATAAAACACACATTAAACTGAATTTAGTTAGTTCGGCCCATGAAACTTCAAAATTAGACGGTGTTTCAGGTTTACCTCTTCATGAGACAAGAACGGCTTTTGTAACAATGTGGTTAAAAGTTCACTTTGCATTTTCTCTCGCTTCCTTTCTTCATGAGACAAGAACAGCTTTTGTAACAATGCGGTTAAAAGTTCAATTTGCATTTTCTCCCGTTTCCTTTCTTCCTTCTGTTGTTCTAATTCTTGTTCTCTCATTTTCATTTCTTCCATTTTTTTGCTCTCTCTGTTTCTCAAACTCTAGTTTTTGTTCATCAGTTCAAGTTCACTGCTTCTAGTAAGCGTCATTGCATTAAGTGCTTCAACCACTTCATTAGAAACCTTATCTTTTCCTTTTCTTTTACTTTTAGCTGCATTTCTACCAATTGGATGTTGAATTGTTGAAGTACCGGTATTTGGCGTCTCTGGGGTTGGAATTATCGCCATAGTCCCCTTCTTCAGTATCCTTGATCTTTTTGTGCTACCGCCACTTTCTTCATCACCCACTTCACATTCAGGGTGAGAACGTCTTGTGGAAAGGTATTTCTGTAGATGCCACCTTGGGTTCTTACTCATAACTTCATTCCAAACAACATAGTCATTAAACTTGTTCTTACCTTGCCTATAAATTGTATGAGCTACACTTTCAATATCTTTCTGGCTCATTCCACTTTTTTTAAGCGAAGTGCTTCACCGTATGCAACAACCCACTTGGTGACAGTTTCGTTAAGTCGATGGTAATGACCTTTAATTTGACCTATACTTCTCGGACCAAGCTTTTCTGGATTTACTGCTTGAGATGCATCATACAATTTTTTTACTCGTGTCCACAACGCTCAAATCTTTTGGTTTTTGACAATAATGCTATTTCCACTAATGATACACCATGCCGACATTAAAGCGACATCTTCAGCAACATCCCATTTAGTGCCTCTCGTTGATTGATTTTCATAATTTTGTGCGTTTCAAACTTTTAGTGACAAAATCTTGACTTGCGTTCGGAAAAAAGGTAGAGTTTTGATAGTACTGAGTACTGGGATAATCTTCAGAATCTTCAAGACTAAAATGAAGATTTGTATTTGGAAGATCCATAGCAGACAATACTAATGGAAAGAGTTGAATTGGAGATGGATATGAAAGTGATATGATACCATATTTATAAGGAAAAAGTTGTATTATATAATCAGATAATGTTAGATTGTTTAGATTTTAAGTTTTATCCAAAAAAATCATATGAACCAATATGAATTTTACAAGTGTCGGATGATGAATTGTATAATCAGATAACGGTAGATTTTCTAAATAATAAGTTCTATCCAAAAAATCTTATGAACCAATATAAAGTTGACAAGTGGCGGATAATATTAATCGGTAATGATTAAAAATAATTTTTTTACAAACTTCAAAAAATTTATATCGATGTGTTCACAAAAAAAACTGAACAAGAATGTGTTTTTAGAATTTTTAAAAAACTTAATTAATAAAAGTTATTGGAAAAAAACAATATTAATGTTAAAATAAATTAGTTTAAAAGAAAAAACAAAAAAGAAAAAATAATAAAAAAGAGAACCATAGAATGAATGACATGTGGAGTTGAACTTGTTTGCCATAAAGTTTGCCACCACTAGCCGTTCGCCTTCCTTTGATTGATTTTTCTTTTTCTTTTAATCTTCAATAGTGTTACAAACTAGGGGTAGTTTGGGAATGGGGATGGTCTTAGCCGTTGTGTTGACATCTATAAATAAATATAAAATCAAAACCCTTTTAAATGAGATATCATAAAATACAATAATACATATGGGTACCTCTCTTAAGAACATAGTAGACAATAAAACTCGGAAAGATGGTTTTATAACCTTCAATATATGTGTATATTAAACATCAACCAGTGATGAATAAAGAACTTTTTTCCCATGGGGTTCACTATTCAGGGGGAGGGGGGATCCCGCAACCCCACTACTTACGTCGTAGATCCAAATCAGCCCTTGAAATCAACTTTCCCAAGACTCATGTTTGCAATCTTCATAATCAACCAAAGATTTAATGTCCACCCAAAGCCAACCCGTTTGGCTTACAGCCCGTGATAACTCGAAGGCGTTTTAACCTATCAAATTCCTTGATCGTTGACCAAAATAAACAAAAAATATTTTAAAAAATGATCGAAACTCACCAAAATTTATACTTCTTTTAAAGTGCCACAAAATCATTTTATTTTATCCCATGCACATATATATTTGGTAAATCTTACATCAGAACGTCAACAAACATAAATGCGTCGTAATTGTAAGGTTGAAATTTATTAAAATTTATATATTCAAAGATATAAAAGAAAAACAATATATATATATATATATATATATATATATATATATATGAATATATAGGTAAACTTAAGGGGGTGGAAGGATAATTATTAATTAAACTTACAAAAGTTGAATATAATCTATAAATATTTTTTTTCAAAACTAAATATTATTAACCGTACATGATGTCTAAAATACTATATTACCCATACATTTTCAATTTTGTATGCATTAAAGATTGTAATTTATGCAATAGTGTTTGTACCTCTTAAAATTTAAGAGGTCTTTCACTCATGCATTATATATAGTATTGATATTGATACTGATTACTATTAGATATTATTATTATTACTATTATTATTATTATTATTATTATTATTATTATTATTATTATTTATCGAACAACTAAAGTGCCCTTGAACCAAACGGTCAACCAACGGTCAACTTAAAAACAATGGTTCAATACGCGCAACTGTGGGATCATGCCACTGACGCATTATAAAAAACAAATGGGCACAACAAGTGCAATTTAGTTTTCAGGGCTTTATGATGCCCCCGCCGATTCTACCCAAGGAGGCAAATTGTAATTTTCTCTTATATTTTAATGATAAAGCATAATTTACATTTATTATGATGTTGCATACATGAGTTAAGGGTGAGCAAATCGAACATTAAATCGTTAACCAAATTAATTGAACATCAATTATTGTTTTTTAATGTACCATTGGTTAACCAAAATATATCAAACCGAATTATTCATATATATATATATATATATTGTTTACTAGGTTAGAACCCGTTTGAAACACATGCTAGTCAAAAAATCTAAATTCTTGAAAATGCACTAATACAAATATAATGCTAAAAATAAATACAGTGTTTAAAATATTAGCAAAACTGAGACAAAAAAATCTTCTTACTACCATAAGACCAAAAATTGATAGAACGTCATAGAGTCCAAGATCTAGCCGCTAATACGATACATCGATTATGCAATACGAACCCGGATACTTTACATACGGTTTTTTGATAAATAATGAATAAATTACATAATAAGTTAAGGAGAGAATAACTTATGGATCTCACTTATTCTATGTGTGTGATCTCTCTTAATTATGAGCAGGGAACCAAATATTTATAGGCTACATGCTCCATTATTTAAGTTAAATCTAATTCGTTATGCCTCCATAACGAATTAGACTCCATTACTCAACATTCCATGACGAATGGTAACAACTTAACGAACTAGCCCTCATTCGTTATGCTTCCATAACGAATGGGCTTATACCTTAACGAACTAGCCTAGTCACTAACGAATGGACCTCATTCGCTATACAAACCATAGCGAATGTGCCATTTACAATAAATATTTAATCTAGACTATGTATAAGTTATTCGAATGCTACAGACAACAAAACGGTGCACTAACAGACACCCCCTTTTCCGTAGCTATTGAATACTTTAATTTTGAATACTTTAACTTCAAATAACTAGTCACCAAACCGTGCACTAACAGACACCCCCTTAACTGATGATTTTCGGGCTTGTGCAGACAGATAATCTTTAAATCTTTTCAGCAAACCAACAACATGTAGCCTCTCATATCAGATCACCCCCTCAATATAAGCAACTCTTGGAGATCATCCCGATCATCCATTGGCGTATGATATGGTTCAATCTTTCAACAATCAGCAACAAGTCATCAGCTATCCATCAACACCGGTAAAGAAAACATATCTTTACGTTTAATCTCGTCACACATCTTCATGAAAAACCCGATCATTCAACATCTTTCACTTCTGTTTTCATTCTCTTGATAACGTTTATCCCAAATATACTCTTTGAAGCTCTTCCACATCTCGTTCGCAAGGATGCACTAATGTTTGGGCATAAGATTCAGAGTTCCAACCTTCATTAATAAACCCCAAATGATCAAATATTTCAATCCAATGACAAGACTCGTATATTTTTCAATAAGATCAACTCGTTCGAGAATCGTCCCCCTCAACAGAAGTAATCCGCCATTTACTCGTAGTCAACATAGTCAGGATAAAAGTCCCACAGAAAGAAGTAAACGGACAGACACTCGTATCCCACATAGTCAGGTTTAAATCTTGAACAAATCAATCACCAATCGAAGAACACTTGCAGTCTTAAACTCAGTCAAACCTAGCTTTTCAAACACGAATTACCACCCTAATTGCAGTAATTTTTCAAGAAACCTTGCAAACGTAGGAATATACAAGCCAAATAATCTCAAATGAAAGTTTTATCTCCCCCTTTTCTTGACAAATTCAGCAAGGTCTTGAATAATCTTCACATATCACTAACAGACTCCTCTTTAAATTACTCGTGGTCTCCCCCTCGGCAAGTCGAAACGCGTAAACAGTCGGCCGGAAAATATATTACCAAAATTTGAGAGAAGAGTACCCAATATATTAGGAACATCCCTGAAAATTTCGATTAAGAAAATTTTTCCCGATTTTCCCGCCAAAAATTCACCGAAAATTTTCGAAAAATAAATATTATCGCCAAAATTTTCGAGAATGAAAACTCACTTACGAGGAGTATTCAGGAAAAAATTCGCGCAAGAAAAATTTTCCTGCCATTTTACTCTTTTTTTTAACGAATTGCCTCTCTAATTCGTTAAAAATTAACAACTCTAATTCGTTAACTTAGTTCGTGCTCTCTATTCGTCAACCAATCAGTTCGTTATAAATTACCAACTCTGATTCGTTATAAGAATCCTCATTCGTTATAACAGTAACACGTATGGCCTTTAATTCGTTAGGATGTCCACACTTCATCATACATAATGAATTAGTCTTAATTCGTTACCCATTCCTTAACGAATTCACCTCACGAATTACCTTAATTCGTTATATTTACCTTAACGAATTAACTTAACGAAGTGCCTTAATTCGTTACCTTTAACCTAACGAATTACACTAACGAAGTAGCTTAATTCGTTACCTTTAATTTAACGAATTACATTAGCGAATTACCTTAATTCGTTAAAATTTCCATAACGAACTGCCTCCTAATTCGTTAAACTTCCTTAACGAATTAGCTACAGTAACGAACTAGGTTGTTGGATCTGAACTGTTTCGCCGGAAAAACGTTTTTCCCTGGAAAATTCAGTTACTTGGCCGGAAAAAACTCAGATCTGGCCGGAATCTGCATTTTCAAGCTTCATCCATGGCAGATTCATCATAAACACATAATTAACCATGAGAATCTACCCGAACACTCAGATTTTCACACTAAACATGAATCCATAATCAGTTTAACTTAACAATCATTGATTCAACACCAATCAAATCAACCCATATCATGCTCTTCCATGGTGAAACCTTCAATTCACCATAATTAACCACCAAAATCCACATAAACATGCGGATTTCAATTATAAACACAAATCCATCATCCAATTAACTTAACAATCACAAAATCATCATAAACGAATCAAAAGTTAACACACTTTTCCACGGTGAATCACTAAATACACCATAACTTAACACCAAATTACACAGGAAGATCCATATTACCTCAACAAACACGAATTCACCCTAAAATCCACCAATAACACATTAATTTACTCCAGATCTGACCAAAATCTGATGAACACGGAGAACACGAAAAACTCAGATTCATACCTTAATCGAAGCATCGAGAATACGATCTTAAATGTCAAAAGTCTACAAAGGAAACTCATGATCCTGCATTTTATGGGGGAAGTATGCCGTTAAGTTTAACAATTTCTCCTATCACTGCATTTCTCACTCAACATGCAAGTGATTATGCAACAACTATGTATAACGATCCACGTGCTTGTTTCTATACAGCTGGAAATACTGGATTCTCTGGTGTTTCTGGTTCATCTGGAGGATCTAGAACTTCATCATCCACAAACCAATTCTCGTCTCAAACAAATGTAAACATGAGGGAGGCTGAACAAAACTTTGCATTTTTGTTTGCCTTCATGACTTCATATGAGAATTTGGTTAGTAGTAAGATTGCAACGAGTGACCTGACTGATGAAGATTAGGATGAGATTGATCTTGATGATTTTGAGCTGATGGACTTAAAGTGGAACATGGCTATGATAGTCAAGAAAGTGAAAAAGTTTATGCAGAGAACGGGTAAAGATCTTCAATCTTTGAACAATAAATTGGGTTTTGATAAGTTAAAGGTCAAGTGCTACAATTGTCAAGAATTTGGGCATTTTGCAAAAGAATGTGATAAGCCTAAAAAAAAGTATACCGGTTTCAGAAAGCAAGATCAGAACTCATTGGGTAAAAGTGGAAGTGATGCTGGAAAGTCTTCTGGAGGTAAACTGTCGTCTTCTGGATCTCAAGCAATGTTATCCAACGTAGATGGAGATGACTGGTCACAAAGGCTACTATGTGGCAACAATCAAGCAAATCTGGCAATGTTTGGATTTTCTGAGAATTTCAAGATGCAAGTGGAAGTGAATTATCTACGGATGCTGATACTGAGTCTGATTATGATGATTCGAGTGACAAGCTTCCAACCACTTTTGCTTGTATGGCTAAAATTAGTAATTCAACTACTTCTGCGTACACGGCTAAGCAAAATGAGGTTAGTAATTCTTCTTCTAACATAGGTATTAACATTTCATGTGTTGATTGTGAAACCATTAAACCTAAGTTAGATGCATTGAAAGCCCATAATGATAGTTTAGTTAAGGAGATCGCTTCTTTGAAAGATACTTATAGGCAATCTTTAACCTCTCAAATGAAATCAAGAGAGAAGATTGAAGCATTGACTATAAGTAACCATGATCTTAAGGCTGAGTTATCGGTTAAAATGACTATCAATGATCAAAAATTTCAAGAAATCTTGAAACATAGATCAAAGATAACCGATCTTGAGAATATGGTTCTTGAGTTAAAGAACATATTGGGAAAATTTAGAAACTCTTCCTTTTTGCTAAATGAAAGATTCAAAAAAAGGTATAGGGTTTGTTGAAATTTCACCACCTTTTCAACATGATTATTAACCAAATCCTTTTGTTAGACAAGAAGAGGATGTGATTGTTAAAGAATCAGTGATTTCTGAAAAAGCAAAACCAGTTAAAAATGAAACTGTTATAGCCCAATCTTCAATTCAGAAATCGCATGCTCAAAGCAACAAAGTCTTTGTTGAAAACGTTGACAAAGTTATCATTGAGGATGTGTTCGAACCTGAAATCATACACAAGAATAAGAACATTCCAAGTTCTAATCACATATTGTGTATGGTTCGCACACAACTCAAGTGAAACAAGATAATCATGTCAAAGTCAAACCAGTGAGGGCTAAGAAACCAGAAAAACCCAAAATTTCTGATGAGGATTTGTTGCTTTTCATAAATCCAACTGTTTCCAAGCCATCTACTGGTAGAGTGTTTAAATTAAAGGGCATAGACACAATGTTCACTGAGAAAGACATTCCAATAAGTATCATTAAACCAGAACTAATTGAGAGTGTGTTTCACAATGAAACTTCCAAGATTTAAGATCTTGAACGTCGGTATGCTCAAGCTAAAACATCAGCTTCATCTGATCCATTGAGTAAAGCAAAGCAAGTTTTAAAACAAGCTAAGAATGTTCAATTTGTAAAGTCAACTGGAACGGATACTTTGCAAAGTTTCTCAAATTTTTCTAATTTGGATTTTTATCTGAAAAAGAAATCTGAGTTATCTGATGAGTTTGCTAAGAGCATGACCAAGAACGTGAGTCATCATCCTTCTGTGTCATATGTTACTGCTAAACCTCAACACAATCATGTGGACATGCGAAGCTGTTTCCTTTGCGGTCAACAAGGTCTTGTGGTGAGAAACTGTGGACAGAAGAATTTTCAGAATCTTTATCCATTTGTCAATGACCAATCTAAACCGGTTCCTTTGATCAAGGAGATTTTGAAATGACCTGTGTCGTATGACGATGATACTCACATCACGTTCTCAAATGTGAATCCTCGAAAATTTGTTCATGTGAATGAAACTCATGGTTCTGTTAAACCAAAGTTTGTTCCAACTGAACCGTTATGCAAAAATGTGAACTCAAATGTAATTCAAGCTGCGTATCTAAGACGAAAGTCTAAGAAACCTGTAACTTATTCGCAAGTGGCTGAACAACAGTTGAATTCAACTAAATTTAACTTTTCTCAAGAAAATCAAAAGGTGCCCAAGACTGAGACATGGGCTGCCTTTTTGAACTAATCATTTTTATTTGTGTGTAGGGTACATCCAACCCCATTTTTGGTAAAAAATGGATCATGGATAGTGGATGTTCTCGTCATATTACTGGGAATCCCGACCTCTTAACAAAAGTGAGATCCATAAGTTATTCTCTCTATAACTTATTATGTAATTTATTCAATAAACAGATCTAATCCAATAACCACACAAATCCAAACCAAATTTCAATTCCAATTCACTACAAGTTCCCAATACCTTAACACACTTAAATCCAATCCAATTCATTCATAATTCATCCAATTATCCTTAATTTGATTCAAAATCAAATTAAACAGAGACTTACCATAAACACTAACGATCATAATTCCAATAACATCCAAATCAAGCGTACATGAGCACCGAAAGCTCTGATACCAATTGATAGAACGTCATAGAGTCCAAGATCTAGCCGCTAATACGATACATCGATTATGCAATACGGACCCGAATACTTTAAATACGGTTTTTTGATAAATAATGAATAAATTACATAATAAGTTATGGAGAGAATAACTTATGGATCTCACTTATTCTATGTGTGTGATCTCTCTTAATTATGAGCATGGAACCAACTATTTGTAGGCCACATGCTCCATTCGTTAAGTTAACTCTAATTCGTTATGCCTCCATAACGAATTAGACTCCATTCGTCAACATTACATGACGAATGGTTATAACTTAACGAACTAGCCCTCATTCGTTATGCTTCCATAACGAATGGGCTTATACCTTAACGAACTAACCTAGATCACTAACGAATGGACCTCATTCGCTATACAAACCATAGCGAATGGGCCATTTACAATAAATATTCAATCTAAACTATGTATAAGTTATTCGAATGCTACGGACAACAAAACGGTGCACTAACAAAAATCTGCAACTTTTAACTCGAACGAACCAAACTTTCACAAATACCTAAACTTCCCTTTGACGAAAAACTGAAGAATTTTGACTCGCACTCAAAATCTTAACTCGAAACTAAATATTTGATATGTTCACCCTACACATGTATAACCTTTAGTTTCCTAATTTTATGTTACAAAAATAACTAATACAAATTTTTATAACTATTCATCATATGCGAATTTTATTTACAATATGTTGCTGGTAATTTGTGGCTGACACTTGTGGTTAAAGAAAATACAGATCCAGAATGGTCATCTTTAAACTTGATCATTATCTTAAATTTATTTCTTTGTTTTCTAAGTCACGAAAGTTCTGTTTCAACTGATTCAAACATCAAACCCTAAAAAATAATAAATAAACAAAATAAAAATCTATTTTTACATACAAATATATGGAGCACGAAAAACCAACTTCATTATTTTTCAATTCACAAAAGTCATCTTTTTACCCTTTCCAAACCAACTTCTTTAAGGTAACTGATAATTATTAAATTTGTAAATAGTTTTTGTAGCAAAAGAAATCATAATGCCTACATATGGAATTCTTGGTAGTGAAGAAAGTGTTAATATGAGAATGTTTTACAAAAAATTATAAACATGCTGGCATATTAAAAGTTAAAAACCAAAAAGAAAAAAAATTACTTATAAAGTGATTGTTTTTTTTCTTTTTACCCTTTTGCTTTCTTTGACAAGGAATTCACATAAAAATATATTTATAGCTAAATATAAAAATAATATTAGACGTAAAAAGATGTAAGTAATTGTTCATATTATGCTCGTTTGAGCCAAACTCATTTTTACTTATAAAATGCATTGACCAAATTTATTTTAAACTAAACATGAACTCAAACCGTTCATTTAAAATTACTTATAATTAACTGTATAATAAGGGTGATATAGAGTTGCATTAAGATGTGTAGACTGATAAGATATTTGGTAGGGGTTATTCTTTTTGTTATCACAACATCTCCTTAAAAACAATAAAAGTCCATAATTCTTCGAAAATAATCCACTAAGAATAAAAGTAATTCAAACGTTGCATATTCGAGGACATTTACTCATTAATTTATTAAACATTGAATCTTGTACTATATTAACTTGCTTTTTTGGACATTTTATTGTGTATTTTTAAAGATAATATGTCTTTATTTAAATAATACTTATCGATAACTGATGACATACTTTAAATTTTTGTAATATATCTCTAAGTAAATAATTTGTGTTATATAATGATCATAGGATTAGAGTTTCTGTTGAAAGACAATGGATTACATATAAATCAATTGCGTGAATCAGATTACATGATTCGGATTAAATGAATCGCATTAAGAAGATTGATCGACTGAACCTATGAATCAATTAAATCCGATTGAATATGTGTAGGTGAATCGATTGACTCCGAGTGAAACTGTTAATCCGATTGAATATGTGAAGGTGAAACAATTGATTATGTGAATCCGATTACAAAGGTTTGATAATTACCTCGAATACTGATGAATTTCAATGTAATATGTATATGGTGATTGCAAGGGTTAGAACATGTGAATTAGGATGACAAAAATTTAATAGGCATCACAAGTTTGATTTTGAAATTAAATTAAAATATTTAGAAAATGCCATGTAAAAAGTTGAAGAAATTTGGTGAAAAACAAAAGGAGAATTTGGTGGACCCAACTTGTTTATTATATAGAGAGTTAAAATAATTAAAAATTATTAGGAAACGACATGTGGCAATTTGAAGAAATTTGGTAAAAAACAAAAGGAGAATTTTGTGGAAACCCACTTTTTATTAGAGCACATGGGGTGGTGCGTGATGGGTAAACCATCATGTGTGATGGCTTGGCAAACATCGCCGCCGCCCCTCTCATCACGCGTGATGAGAAGGTTAGCGTGATGGCCATCATGTGCTGATGTTCGAGGAGATGACCGTTGGAAGGGAGTTTCTGACCGTTGGGGGGGGGGGGGGTTATTACCGTTGGGAAGGGGTTTGTAATAAAAAAATAATTTATTTTACCAATATAAATACCTCAAATCCATCTTCAATCCAACTCAAATCTTCTACTACAAACAACATTCTAACATCACACCAATGGAGGGTTCTAGGAAACGTGGGTCGGGTTCAAAGAAAACCCAAACCCGACCAAAGGTTCGACAAAATCTAGGCGAGCCGACTAAATTTCGGTTACAAGATGAACCCGACACAACCCAACCATTCCAACAACAACCTTATTATCCACTACCTTTTCAATGGTCCCAAAACCAATCTTTTCAACCGTCCCAAAACCAATCGCAATTTTTTCAACCGTCTCAAATGTCCGTCGATCCCCTATACGATAACGATGTTATACATCAATTTGCAAGTGTGTTTCGTGATGAAGTGGGTAATGTGGAAGAAGATGAACCCGCAGATGAGGATGAAGATGAACCCTCGAAGAGGCGTTGGTTGTCCGTGGAGGAGGTCGCCTTGACCAAGGCTTATTTACACAGCTCCGAATCAAAAAAACACTCAAACCAACAAAAAAAGAAATGTTATGGAGACGTATTATCACACATTTTGAGAAACTTCCCAGGCCAACCAAACGAAACATGGATCAAATGACTTCCAAGTGGGGAGATTTGAATCGAAAAATGTCAAAATTTAATGTTGGCTTCATCCAAAAGGTAACTATTTTTTAAAATTTATTAGTTTATTTTTTTTATAATTTATTACTTTATTTTTACAATTTGATATATATATTTTCCTAAACGTTTTGTAGTCCCGAACTCCACAAAGCGGAGCGAGCGAGGCGACTATCATCAAGGAGTCTTTGCGCGAATATGTCAAGGTTTTCAAATGCAGATCTTTTCCCCACTTGGAAGCGTGGGAGGTTGCGAGATGTCACCCGAAGTGGGAACCGATTCCCTTGGTCGACATGGACGGGCCGACGGCTCCAAGGAAGAAAGGATCTTCTTCAAAAAGATCAAAAACTTCCGAGTCCATGAACTACACGACATCTACCGACGGCTTGTCAAGCAACATGCCGAACATGAACTTGAATGAGGAACCCGGAGATGATCCCGACGAAGACACACCCACACCCACACGGCCGAATCGCAAGAAAAGTGGGGAATCGCCAAGATTCAGAAAGGAAGCGGTAGCCGAAGACTTCGCCGAATACAAGTCGGCTACGTTGGCGGAAATGACCGAGACGAAGGAGCATAAAAAAAGGATCATGCTTTAAAAATGAAATGTTAGGAGACGTATATCAACCATTTGAATGAAAACCAAAAAACGCCGATCTAACATTGCTTCTACAACACATGAACAACTTGATGAACCCTTTAAATCGATCCTACTTCAACGCAAACGCGAGATATGCGTCAAGTGGGATTGGTAAGGGCCGTTTTTTTGTCGGTTTTTTTAATTTATTTGTCTTTGTAACGTTTATTTAATCTTGTTTTATTTTTTATTTAATGTAATCTTGTTTTACTATTTATTATATATAAATAAATAAATAAATAATTCATCACACCACACCACCAACCCCCACTAAAATTGCATCACTAATGATGGAAAATGGTGGGGTGAGGTGGCACACCCTAATTGGGTGTTGCAAGTGATGGTTTTCGACCAACCCCTTGTTGGGTTTCAACGGTGATTCGGAACAAAAACGGTTAAACAATAAAAATCCGTTTTAATATATTAGATCCGTTTATGTAAATATTAATCATATTAATATATAAAACGAACCATAAAAATGCAACGGAATAATAATGCGAACCCGAATCCCGAACTCGAATCCGGTTACTACTAATACGAGTACGATTAAACGAACTAACAACCATAGATAAAAGTTTATGGTTTTATACCTCGGTTATAAAAACCGGGTGAGACACCGAGAGATAACGAACGGTGCTAGTAATTGACACAACAAAGATCCCAACTACTCCGGCAACTTAACGGCGCAGGTGGCTGAAGACAGCGGCGGGCGGACAGCGGAGGAAGGTAGAGAGCAGCGGCAGCAGCTAACAGTAGCAGATGGTCGCCGGAATCTGGGTCACCGGAAAAATGGGTTCACCGGAAAAGGGGCAGCAACGCAGAAAATTGAGTTGTAGGTGTTTTCCGGCGGTGGTGCGATTTCCAATAGTGGTGCGGTGGCTTGGGTGGTGGCGCCGGAACTGGCGGCAGTTGCCGGAGATGGTAGCGCCGGCAGTAATGAAGGCAGTGGCTTGGTAATATGGTGGTTAGGGTTTTGTGTAGGTGATAAGCTCCTCCATATTATATATATATATATATATATATATATATATATATATATATATATATATATATATAAAGGACTTAGGGTTTAAACATTTTAAACCCAATGGGCCTTTAGCCTAAATCAAACCAAAAGCCTATAACCACCATTACCCATGTCCAATCGTGTCTAGCCCAGTTAACAACTTAAGTAGGCTCGGTGTTCGTTTATCTCGGTGTAACTCTTACCAGGTCATAATCGGGTCGGCCCGCATTGACTTGACCCGAACCGACCATATATTCCAACAGTCTCCCACTTGGACGGAATCGGATCAAGTAGCACAACACTGACAGCTAGAGGCGTTCTAGCTACACATAGCTGTCCCCAAAAAATTATGACATTTTTAAATCCATAACCAAAATAACTTGGAATACCTTATTACAAGATAATAAATTTATAGTAATCGTTGTCATCTACCATTTCTGTATAAGACATCAATTGAACAATGAGACATGGGTCAAATCAATCTCATATAGTGTTCAATTATTGTAGTTCTCGATATAGAGTCAAAGTGGTCCAATCAAACACACAGTAAGTTTGGGTGAGGCCTCACACTTTACCAGTTTGAATCAACGAGGATGCTAAGATGTCTAACTATTACATTTTAATGTAAGAGTACAGAATCCCATCTTGATTACATACAACTCCCATTGAACTTTAGAACATTCCCAATCAATGCCTTTATGACTGGCAGTTACGCAATAGCGGTTAACATGATCAAAGAATATTCCTCGGTAAACGAAAGTTCCAATATGTATCTCAGGTCTAAGGATACTAAATGAGCATACTATTATCAAAACATCTTATGATCAAGATCCATGAAGATGATTTGATGCGCAACGTCATTCATAATAAGGTCTGTGAGTTTGGAAGTCAATTGCTTGAGTCCAAAGTCAGAATAGTCTTAATTCAGAATCGTTCCCACGAGTCTGACCGACTACGGATAATTTAGAATATAATATTCATGGATTGAACGTATTAAAAGGAACACAATTGTATCTTTCAATGTTTGCATTTAACCATTAAATCAAAAGTGAATTTAAAAGTACAACTGTTTAAATGCTCATACATCCAAATACTAAATCAAAATAAATCACTAGCAAGTCTAAGCCTGATAGCATCTCTATGCTGATCATGCTTGTTCTGAGTCATCGGATTAGTGAACGAGTCAGCTAGTTTTTGATCTGTGTTTACTATGCTTATCACGATGTCTCTATGTTCCAGTAATTCTCGTACATAGTGGAACTAAAAATGTGCTTAGCCATGTGATGAAAATTGGGCTCTTTGGCTTGAGCAATAGCACATGTGTTATCACATATTACGTCGATCATTTTCCTAAATTTGGAACCGGATCGAGGTTGGCTATGAATTTCTTCATCCAAGCAGATTATGAGCGAGAAACATCTCGGTCATTCTGGAAGTTAGCGTCAGTGTTATACCTTATAGTGAGCTCCTCTTCCACTCATCCAAACACGCATACGAGACGTCAGGTCTAGTGCATAATATAGCGTACATGACAGAGCCAATAGCTGAAGCATATGGAATTGCTTGCATGTGCTTTGTCTCAATGTCCGTTGCAGGAGATTGCGATTTGCTAAAAACGGTTCCTTTAGCAATGGAACAGCTCCTATCTTGGAGTTGTCCATTGAGAAGCGTGTCATGACTTGCCTTATGTATGTATTATGACTTAGCCCTAGAGGCCGCTTAGATCTATCTCAGTAGATCTTGATTCCCAGAATACAAGCAGCTTCACCAAGATCTTTTATTGCAAAACAAGATCCCAACCAGTGCTTAACTTCCTTAAGCATAGGAATGTTGTTTCCAATTATCAGTATATCATCCACATAGAGGATTAGGAATGAAATAGTGCTCCCGCTAGCCTTTATGTAAACACACGGCTTATCTTCATTTTTGATAAAATCAAACTCTTTGATTTTCTCATCAAAATGTAGATTCCAGCTACGAGATGCTTGTTTGAAAATCCACTTGCTCCCTATTGCCCGACCTTCGGGGGGTAGCTCAATCAAGTTCCAGACTTGATTGTCATGAATAGATTGCATCTCAGCGTTCATGGCTTCACGCCTTTTCTCAGATTCCGGATCCAAGATTGCAGATTTGTAGTTAGTAGGTTCGTCGTTAGACTCGGCTACTAATAAGAGTTCGGGACCATCTAGATGCAATAAGTATCTATAGTTTGGTACGGGAGTCCTACTACTTCTGCGAACGCTCATGTTCACGTCTGATGTATTAGCAACAACAACTTGTTGATCAAACATTCCAACTTCCTCAGCGGTTGATTGTGGTTCTTGAATTTCTTCAAGATCGACAATGTTATCTCCAGTTCCTCGATCGAGAAATTCTTTCTCGAGGAAGTGGCCTTTTCTCTTGATAGAAATCATATTTGTATCAAGATGAAAGAAGTAATAACCGTTTTGATTGTAGTATTTGACGAATGCGGGAGGCGGTCATAAGGGCGAAACTCCAAAAGGAGTGAGGCAAGTTAGTTCTACACATCATCGTTCGAATCATGTTTAGCAAAGTTCGATTCCTCCTCTCGCTCACACCATTATGTTGGGGTGTGCCAGGTGGAGTGAGCTGTGAAACAATTCCACACTCTTTTAGATGACTAATGAACTCTGAGCTGAGATACTTTCCACCTCGATGTGATCGAAGTATCTTAATGGTTTTACCAAGTTGGTTTTCCACTTAGTTTTGAAACTCTTTGAACTTTTCAAAAGTTTCATACTTGTGTTTCATAAGATACACATAAGCGTATCGACTATAATCGTCGATAAAAGAAACGAAGTATCTTTCATGATTTCTAGACATGGTTCTGAAAGGTCCACACACATCAGTATGTATGAGTCCTAACATATCTCTTGCTTGTTCACTCTTATGAGTGAAGGAGTCCTTGGCGAGTTTGCCAGCAAAGCAAGACTCATAATTGTCAAAAGAGTTCGGTCCTGTGGATTCAAGAATCCCTTCGGATTGAAGTCTTTTAACTCTTGCCTTGCTTACGTGGTCAAGTCGGCAATGCCATAGAAATGTATCATTGATGCCAGATCGGATACGTTTTGAAAAATTATATACGTTATTGTTAGTTTAAACATCAGTCTCATAAATACCATTTCGAGGTTTAGCCTCAAAATAAAAGATAATATTCAAGTAAGCAGAAATAGCCATGCCATTAAAAACGTACTTAAAACCTTGTTCAAACAACAACGAAACTGAAACGATGTTTATGGTCAAACAAGTAGCATACAAAAAATTATTCAAATAAAAAATAGGCCAGATGAACAAATGAAAATGAAAAACTCCAGTTGCCAGAACTGGTACTCCCTTCTCATCTCCAACGATGAGTTCCATGCTGTCTTTATTCAGTTTCCTCCACTTCTCAGGCTCCTGCAAGACATTAACGACGTGGAAACCACATCCGGTATCAAATACCCATGTGTTGCTAGAGACAGTGAAAAGTTTAATAACGTATATGGAAATACCTCGAGAAGAGCCTTCACCATTGGCTCTCTTCATCTTGACCTCAGCAAGGTATTCGGGACAGTTTCGCATCTAGTGTCCCATTTGGTTGCATCGGTAGCACTGGCGCTCATCAGGGGGCGGCGGCGGTATCTTTGGAACCCCTTTGTTAGCATTGGTGGCACGAGGGGCAGCAATGGTAGCATTCTTCTTGCCTTTACCCTTATAACCCTAGTTCTTGGGATTAGGCTTCTTGACACCAGCAGATCGGATCATCAGAACTTGATTGGTCCTTGAAGAAATGTTCATCTAAGCCATCTTGAGCATGTTATGAAGCTCCGGCACTGTCTTCACCCAACCGTTCATGTTGAAATTCATTACGAACTGGTCGTATGAGCTGGGGAGAGAGTTGAGAATGAAATCCGTTGCCATCTCATCGAGCAGGGGATAATCAAGCTTCTTGAGCTGATCGATGTGCCCCTTCATCTTTAGGACATGCACACTGACGGGAGACCCTTCTGCCATCTTGCAGCTAATGAGCTGTTTCATGGTGTCGAATCGTTCTTGAATGGCTTGTTTCTGGAACATGCCCTTGAGTTGCTCAAGCATCTCATAAGCACTAAAGTCTTCCAAGCCTTTAGCAAGCTCAGAAGTCATGGTGGCTAGCATAATGCAGGAGACATCAGCCGAGTCATCCTTATGCTTCTCAAGAACTTTTCGAGTAGCGGCTGTATTGTTTTCAAGCTCGGTTGGAGCAGGTCCATCGAGAACATACAGGCGCTTTGCCATGGTGAGAACAAGTCTCAAGTTGCGGTGCCATTTGATGAAGTTGGTACCGTTCAGTTTATCCTTCTCAAGGATAGTCTTAAGGGCGTATGGTGAGTTTTTGTTTGACGACATCTGATTAATTAAGCAAAAGTAAATTTAATTAGTATTTTCAACTTTGTAGTCCTATTATTAATGACCCAATAACATTAATAAAATAGGAGCATGAGAATCTGACTTCCAGTTATTAAAGGCAGCTGTAGCACACAACATTAATAAGTGGTTAGGCAGACTGACAACGATTGCCAATTGTGAATAGAGCACAACTCTCGGTTATAAGGCCTATAGAGACAATGATTGTCTGTATAGATACGTTTAGCCTCATTTTTGCCCACTTTAAGTCTCCAGACAGCTGTAGCACGTAACAGGTGAATAAAGTAATAGTTGTCCTAGTATAGTGACGTGTGAAAGGCCGGGTGTGTCAACGAAACGCTTTCACCTTGATGGGATAGGCTAGAAAACAAGTGCGGTGCTCTAGCTCCAAACACTCGAAATTTCGCAGTATGCCTCAAGTGTGACTTGTAGTAGGATTGGCATAAACTAATGGTTTTAAATTGGGATTAATTTTTTAATTACCAAATAGAGTAAAAGTCAAATTTTAATGTATTTATTATCGGGACAAATCGATGAACCCTTTCATATCTCTCAGGACACTTAGTTTTAAATAACCTATTAAAAACTAAGTTTGTCGCGATATGGCTAACCAATTTTAAGTTAATAGAAAAATCTATTATGTTATTAGTTTTGGAAATCAAAACGCTTTTAATTTGCAAAACATAATTGGTCAATTGAAAAATTGTTTATTTTAAATTTATTTGGTATTAGGTCGGTGATATTATAATCCTATAATAAACAATCCAAGCAACCACAATAGCAAATAAAATATGCAAATCTATAATGCCCAAAATTGGTGATCGGTCTCGCTAGAGCCAATTAGGGAGACCGATCGGGTCAAAGGGTTCACAACACAAAACAACCACAAGGATAGACTTCTTCATGCATCCCGTCATCTTGTCCGAACTCCCACTAACTCCAAGAAATTCTTGAGCTCGTTGTCGGTTATCTTCGCGTCTTCTTTATTACAAATTTATAAACTAACAATAATTTGCCCTATTACAAATTTGAACCATCCAAATGGCCAAAAGAAAACTGAAAAATAAATATAATAACCGTTTACAATTTTGAACCATCCATATGGCCAAATAACAAGCTCAAAAACCAAACAAACATAGGTCGGGGCCGGATTTACATATTCAAAATAAATAAATTTCGGGTCGTTTTGACTTGGTCAAATGAAATAAACAAAACTTTGACCAAATCTAAAATCACCCAAAAAAAATCTAGATCAAGAAACTTTAAACGATTTAAAGTTTGTGATGTAGATCCGGTTTAAACGAACCAGGATCGACTCGTACGTTGTAACCGCGGCTCTGATACCACTGTTGGGTTTCAACGGTGGTTCGAAACAAAAACGGTTAAACAATAAAAATCCGTTTTAATATATTAGACCCGTATATGTAAATATTAATCATATTAATATATAAAACGAACCATATAAACGTAGCGGAATAATAATACGAACCCGAAACCCGAACTCGGATCCGGTTACAACTAATACGAGTACGATTCAATGAACTAACAACCATAGATAAAAGTTTGTAGTTTTATACCTCGTTTATAAAAATCGGGTGAGACACCGAGAGATAACGAACGGTGCTAGTAATTGACACAATAAAGATCCCAACTACTCCGGCAACTTAGCAGAGGCGGCGGCTAACAGCGGCAGCGGACAGCGGAGGAAGGCAGAGAGCAGCGGCAGTAGCTAACAGTAGCAGCAGGTCGCCGGAATCTGGGTCACCGGAAAAACGGGTTCACCGGAAAAGGGGCAGTAACGCAGAAAACGGAGTTGTAGGTGTTTTCCTGCAGTGGTGCGATTTCCAATAGTGGTGCGGTGGCTTGGGTGGTGGCGCCGGAACTGGTGGCGGCTGCCGGAGATGGCAGCGTCGACAGTGGCTTGGTAATATGGTGGTTAGGGTTTTGTGCGGGTGATAAGCTCCTCAATATTATAATATTATTATTTTATATATATATAAAAGACTTAGGGTTTAAACATTTTAAACTTAATGGGCCTTTAGCCCAAATCAAACCAAAAGCCTATAACCACCATTAGCCATGTCCAATCGTGTCTAGCCCAGTTAACAGCTTAAGTAGGCTTGGTGTTCGTTATTCTCGGTGTAACTCTTACCGGGTCATAATGGGGTCGGCCCGCGTTGACTTGATCCAAACCGACCATATATTCCAACTCCCCCCCCCTCTATACAGAGAGATTATAGGTTTTATAACTCATTTTTCCTGTATTTACACTAAGCCCACTTGATGCATTTCTAAGGAAAAACATTTTGCCCAAATTTGGTTTGCTTATTAACCGAATCGAACCGGATACCGACAACTAACCGAGTTAACCGAAGCTATTAACCAAGAAGCACAGCGCAGATACACATTCCCGTAACTCAGCGCAGGCAGACTGATACCATATCTTTGTTTCCGACATACGACATCATGAGTCGTTACGACAGCCGTTCCGGCGATCCAGGCTCATACCGTGACCGGAAAAGGTAAACCCTATTTCACCTTTGCTTATCATTGAATCAGTTACTCCACTTTTTAAATGTCAACTGACAACTAGGGGTGCAAACGATTTTACTTACACAGTCGGCTCGTTTCGACCTCTATTTCTCAAGCTTGAGCTTGGCTCGTGAGTAGCTTTTCAAGCTCGAGCTCGGCTCGTTTACCATCTATTATTTGGTTTTTATATATTTATAATTATTTTTGTATATATTTTTTAATTATAATTTTGTATATATATTAACCAAAAGTTTTAGAAATAATAGGCTCGCAAGCTGGCTCAAGCTCGATAATTGAAGCTTGGGCTCGCTCGAGCTTCTAGCATGCCCAGGTACCTTGTTAGCGCCTCGATGTTTAGTATTTACACCCTTAACTGTAATAATAACTTTGCATTTGTGTGTTTTGTTTAGTGATTCGGGGTTCGGTGGGTATAATACTTCATCTAGCAAGAGGGATAGTGAAAGCACTGAGCCTCAAAAGAAGGTGGATTTGGATGGATTGACTCCTTTTGAGAAGAATTTTTATGTGGAATCACCAAATGTTGCAAAAATGTCTGAGAGTGAGGTGGAAGAATACAGGAAACGAAAAGAAATTACTGTTGAAGGTCGCGATGTTCCAAAACCTGTTACAACTTTCAGTGATGCCAGATTTCCAGGTAAAAACATGCAACTTCTTTTTTACTTTTGTACATAAGTAATAAGATTTGTGCAGCGATATTGACCCATGGTGTAGGAGCAATTGTCTAATTTTTTTCTTAATCACATTGAGTTGTATTTTTTCTCTCACTTGTTTTCATTTCCTTTTTATCTCAGACAAAAAGCTAAATTTTTCATCATTTTTTTCTATGCAATAGAATATGCATATGCAGGGGTGAAAAAAGAATTGAATTATATAATAGTAATGATTTAACAATTATGTTTAAAATGCATGTTATACTTTGAAATTGAAAATAGGTTGTTCATGACAAATACTTCTAGTAGGTAGGCCTGTAAATGAACCGAACGATTTGGGAAGTTCATTTATTTAATAAACGAAAGAACATGAACAAGTTTTTTTGTTCATTTAGTTAAAAGAATGAACATGAACACATGTCTCATTTGTTCATTTATGTTTGTGAACATTCGTTTACGCTCATTTATTTAAATCTGTTTATGCTATTTTCTTACGTTAATTTATGGTTGTTTGTGTAAGTTCATTTAAATTTTTAAGGCCCATTACAGTTTAATCTAGTTTTATTATTTTTTTAGGCCAACATATTGATGTGCATGCTTGCTTTCAATCGGTGTTCTATCAGTTATGTTCGTTAATCTATGTTCAGTTATTTTTGTTTACGTTCGTTTATACTATAAGCAAACGGAAATAAACAACAAACCCAGTTCGTTTAATTGTCCGTGCTTGATCATTTGTTCGGTTAAAGTTAAACGAACGAACACGGGTTTGGTTCGTTTACAGGCCTAGCTTCTAACATTTTTTATTCCCAACTTTGTTACTTATTGATCAATATCTGTTTTTATTAAATTGTTGTGTTTTACAGATTATGTTATGCAAGAAATCGAGAAAGCAGGCTTCACAGAGCCTACTGCAATTCAATCTCAAGGATGGCCAATGGCTTTAAAGGGCCGGGATCTCATTGGAATTGCTGAAACAGGATCAGGAAAGACACTCGCTTATTTATTGCCTGCTATCGTGCATGTTAATGCTCAACCAATCTTATGTATGCATTCTTTTTATTTCCTTATAATTATGTTTTTCTTGTCATCCTCTTTATTGGTATTACATGATTGTTATATTGTTTTTAGGCCTCTAAACGAACCGAACGCCCAGTGAACCGTTCGGCAGGAACTTATGTTAAATGAATAGACATGACTAATTTTTTTGTTCATTTAGTTAAACAAATGAACATTAGCACATGTCTCTTTCGTTCATGTATGTTCGTGAACATGTGTTTATGCTCGTTCATTTAAGTTCGTTAATATATTCATTAAAATTTTTTTGGCTCATTACAAAGCAGTCTAGTTTTAATAACTTTTTAGGCCTAGCACGTCGTTCTTCACATTTACTTGTAATTGGTTTTAGCTCAGTTATTTTCTTTCGTTTACGTTAGTGAACTTCGTTATATTGCTAACGGACGGACATAAACGAACATGAACACACTCATTTTCTTAATGAACCACGGATAAGAAAACCACGTTTTTTTAATTGTTCGTTTTCAATTGTTGTTTACTTAAAGTCAAACGAACGAACACGAACATGCTCTGTTCGTGTTTGTTCAGTTCGAAGCAAACCTAATTGTTTGTTTTTGACTTTTTGCAGCTCCTGGAGATGGACCAATCGTGTTAGTTTTAGCACCAACTCGTGAACTTGCTGTTCAAATACAACAAGAAGCAACTAAATTTGGATCATCTTCAAAGATTAAAAGTACTTGCATATATGGCGGGGTTCCAAAGGGCCCACAAGTTCGTGATTTACAGAAAGGTAGGTGGTGATAAGCACAAGATGACTATTGATCGGGTATATCCTAATGCTTATGCTCATAAAACACTTTCCAGCATAGTTATCTTTATTACATAAAAAAAATGTTTTACCATCAATTTATTATAATTGTTTTGGTAGGTGTTGAAATTGTTATTGCTACACCTGGAAGGTTAATTGACATGATGGAGTCTTTGCATACAAACTTACGGAGGGTTACTTATCTTGTGTTGGATGAGGCTGATAGGATGCTAGACATGGGTTTTGAACCTCAAATGAAGAAAATTATTTCACAGGTTTGGTATATTAATGTTTATGAAAGTATTGTGAAAAGTGTAACTTATATATGAAAAGAAACCTTCTATGTCAAATAGGCCTGTAAACGAGCTATACATTCGATGAATCGTTCGACAGGAAGTTCGTTTATTACACGAGAGAACACGAAGGAATTTATTTGTTTTTTAGTTAGCCGAACGTCGAACGAACATGAACACGTCTTGTTCGTTCACTTATGTTCATGAACGTTCGTTTGCATTTGTTCATTTATGCTCGTTCCTTTGCGGTCATTTATAGTTTAAGTTCTTTCACTTTCATTCACTTATATATTCATTTAAAATATTTAGCCCCGTTACAGTTTTGTTTAATTTTATGAAATCAAAATATCACATCTTACAACGTAGTCTATTTTGTTAACTTTTTAGGCCCAACATATTGATGTTTATGTGTTCTTTTAATTGGTGTTCGTTCGGTTATGCTCATTCATTTATGTTCAACTATGTGTTCAACTGTTCATTCACATTCATGAACCGTTCATTTATGCAATTCACAAACGAACATAATCGAATGAACACACTCATTTTCTTAACAAACAAACACGCGCACACTCATTTTCTTAACCACACAAACACATGCATAATCGAACATGAACACACTCATTTTCTTAACAACACAAACACAAACACAAACATAATTGAACACGAACAAACTTATTTTCTTAGCAAGTTGAACACGAACACACTCGTTGAATCGTTTGCTCGGTTAAACATTAAAGTTAAACAAACGAACACGAACACACTCGTTCGAGTTTGCTTGGGTTGTTTACAAGGCTAATGTTAAACCTATAATATAAATACAGTTTCATGATGTTCTTTAACATCTAAAAGAGCTTAGTTACCTGTAGTCTTTCCTGAATATTTTAGTAAAGAACTTCTGTTTTTGATAGGGTTTGATATGTTATGATTGTGGTTAATTGAGTTTAGAGAATAGAATAAGGAAAACAAGAGATCGAAGGATTGTATTACGAAAACGTAAAGAAAGATTACAATAGGTTCCCGGGCCTAGCCCTCTCTCACCGCATACGCAGGAGCCATGGCAATGCCATCTTAAACATAAAACATACTCTCCTCTCCCTATTGGCTATTGATACCTATTTATAGAAATATAATTACACTTAACCCCCTCCCAAAATAGACAAATGACAATTAGGACTAAAACTAGAATATGATTCTTATCAGTTTTACTCGAAGTTGCATGTTAATCTATTAAATTTCATGGTCCAAGAATGATCCTATTGGGAATAGATGTCAAAACATGTCTAAACTTGAAACTAAAATGGTAGGATATTGGTTATACTCATGTCAATAACACTCATGTGAAGTTATCTTGTTAATTAGTATCTGAGATGTTTTATAATTGTGTGTAACATTTTGACACATCACCTCTGTGCAGATTCGGCCAGATCGTCAAACTTTGTATTGGAGTGCCACATGGCCAAAGGAAGTTGAGCAACTTGCAAGGTAGTTACTATATAACCCTTACAAAGTAAGATTCTTTTGAATGCTAATTACTAGATGTCGCAGTTTCAACCTAGTTATAATGGAAATATCAAATTGGGTTGTATTCAATTGATAACTGGACATAGCTAAACATGAAGCACGTCACATGATTTAAAAATGGTTAAAGGTGTCACTTATTCAAATTCTTACAGTATCCTATTATGGTTTATATTAAATGGAAATTTTTAATGGTGATATATTTTTGCAGTCATATGTAATACATTTTAAGTATTTTTACAACATCCTATGGTGTTTACATATTTGTGTTTGAAATATATATGCAGGTGGTAATTGGTTCTTCTGAGTTGAAAGCTAACCATTCAATTCGCCAGCATGTGGATATTGTGACCGAAAGTCAGAAGTATAACAAGTAAGTGGAACGTTCCTTTTGGCATCGACCAAGATTCTTAGTAAGTCAACTTTATAGATACACATGGTTGTAAGTAATTATTACGCGTGGTTTTCAGATTGGTGAAGCTGTTGGATGATATCATGGATGGTAGCCGTATTTTAATATTTATGGATACCAAAAAGGGTTGTGACCAAATCACCCGCCAGCTCAGAATGGATGGGTGGCCTGCTTTGTCTATTCATGGAGATAAAAGTCAAGCAGAAAGAGATTGGGTTTTATCCGAGTTCAAATCTGGTAAAAGCCCAATAATGACCGCCACAGATGTTGCAGCCCGTGGTTTAGGTATGTCACATGTTATTGGTTATTATAATTAAATTATTTTATTGTTGATATGTTTACAAATTAATTGCAGATGTGAAGGATGTGAAATATGTAATAAATTATGATTTCCCGGGTTCGCTTGAAGATTATGTTCATAGGATTGGTCGAACTGGAAGAGCAGGGGCAAAAGGGACCGCGTACACTTTTTTTACAGCAGCGAATGCAAGGTTTGCTAAAGAGCTTATTGCCATCCTTCAAGAAGCAGGTCAAAAAGTCAACCCTGATCTAGCGGCAATGGGCCGTGGGGCACCTCCTCCTCCAGGTTGGTTGACCGGATATTTCTGTTAATTTGTATAGTGTTTTATGCCTATCAGGGTATAGATTAAACGGTTAATTTGGGTTATGCTTTCTTCTTACGTCTCACATAGGTTAGATAAATAGAAATTAGCTAAAATTGGTAAAAGGTTGAAAATCATTTAGAGTCTATTTACAACACACATAAAACCTCCTAAAGCTTTTCATTATTTTAAGGGTTATTTACGACTTTGCGTAAATACCAATGTGCTTTCACTTTTTTCTATTTTAGTTATTGTACTGTTTTTGATATTTGAGTCATTAAAAGATGGTTTTCACATGTCTAGGGCATTCTACGGGATTTTAATCATGATCTGAATGTGACATTTTAATACAACAATTTGCTTGGAGCTCAAAGAAACAATTAGTGTTAGGGGTATTTTTGTAAAATTGCAATCTAATTGTAGAACTTTCATGGGATGGAGTGAGTGTATACAAAGGTACATATCTGATGTTGTGCACTTGTGCTTGTTACAAATTTGTAGTGTAAATTTAGAGGATTTCAGTAGTCTAGTCGTCATGAAGAATTATATATTTATTTAGAGCTCAAGGATTGAAATATTAGAGGTTGCAATATGGATCAATTTAGCTAAAAAGGAAATGGGTTGAATCAAGAAAAATAGAAAATTACATAGATAGGAAACGGGTCAAACAGGTTGTAATTTTAAGTTGGATTATGATTGAATAAAAATGGCTTTTGTAATGATAGGAGTAGGACACATTAATTTTTACTCTTTATTGGCTCTATTACTACTTAAATTGTCCCAAAGTAATTCGCCACTTAAAATAAAGGATATTTATAATTTGCTATTTTTCTCGTGTTACTCTTAGTTACCCATATCGTTATGAAATTGGGATTCTTTTTAACTAAAATCTGCATTTATTGTGTGGATTCTAAATCAATTTTTTTGGACAATAATTTCGGGACTAAAAATTTTAAAAAAGTGCCAAATCGGCATTACCTGTTATGACCACAATAAGTATTACTCATTTTGACCCGCTACCTTAAGCTGTGACGGTGCCAATGTTGTATATGTAGTAATTAATGTTGTTGATGCTTCAAAGCTACTTTGTTTTTTCACTGAAACTTAGTTTTATCTTTTTATTTGTGTTGAGTAGGACATGGCGGTTTTCGTGATCGTGGTCGGGGTTACAGCAGTGGTGGTCGATCATGGAACTGACGAACAAGAACAATCCACACGTTGTGAGGTGCGAGTAGGAGGGTCCTATGGTATTTTTTTTATTGTTGTTTGAACTCTGCTAGTCGTTTGAGTCAGCTTAGCTTGATCTTGCACTTCTTTTCAGACTTGAAATTAGAGTCATTGAATCACTTTACTTTTTAATACATATTGAACATTAGCTAATGGACGAACTTTGTAATCAAGATTTCAAGTTGTTTCTTCTTGTTGACTTGAAGTTGTTCTTTTTATCGTAAGATCATCTTCGATAGGTGGAGTGGTGGACTGCAAGAACGTGCACGAACCCCATCACTATTCGTCTGACGGTGTTTTGTCTTGCGACAGGTGGTTCAAAAAATACCCATCGGTGATGCTCTGACTATGATATCGGACTTTGGTCATTAATTCGTGTGATCTGAATCCACAGTAAAAATCTTAAGAATGTATTTTGAACTTATATTTTATAAACCAAGTTAGTTTTAAATCTATAACATCTGAAAAATTATGTTACCCAACCAAAGTTCCTTTTTTCCCATATATTGAAATCTATAAATGTATATTATCAATCATCACGGTTTCATTTATAAACAATAGTCTTAATCATCAGCACATGGATTATCAATCCGAGTGAGACAATTTTGGTGGCCTAAAGCGAGTGAAAGATCCAGGACTCCTTTTTTTTTATAATTTTAGTTTCAGTTTGTACTTTTAAAATTTAATTCATTCCACTTCACATTTAATCATATGAATAGTTATATTCAAAACCAAAATAGCATTGTTTCTCTATAAATACTCTATTGTTTTTTTAACATGAGCTAGTATCACTAATATTAAATATGCTGAAACACGTCATGAATCTAATTTGATCGGAGGATGGTGTAAAACATTTTATGGACAACACCGCACACATATATTTTCAACATGAGCCTTTACGGTTATAATATGTAACAACACGACCCGATTTACCGTAAACCCTCTTGGAAAAAAAGAACATACATAAAGAAACTAAGCCGGTAGATTAAGGAGAGGTAAACTAAAACTTTAATTAATTTAACTTTGAACATAAGTTTCACTTATTTATACGAAGGGTCTAAAGTAAAATATAATAAATATAATAAATAAATTTCCCCCGTAAAGTTCTAACTTGATTTAGATTTTAGGGTATCGATTTCTTGTGTTATGTTCTCGAACCTTTTTTTAAAATTCTAACTAACTATGGACACACCTGGGCTATGAAGAGACATGCCACTAGGCCCATTGTGTTTCAAAAAAAGAAATGTCATTAAAAGGGATCAGTACATATACAATATACTATATATATTACACATTACACAAAGTCTAACTTCACGCTTTCATGCAGACGAAAGGTAGGGTTTGTATTTATATATGCAACCGATTGATTACATTAGGGTTCTTTGTATTATTGGGTTAAATATATATGATGCTTTGACTCTTTTAATTTGGTGTTTTTGTATAGCTTAATGTTACCTACCTGCTGCTTATTTCTCAAAAGTAATTATTAGCTAGGGTTTGATCAGTATCTTTCTGATGGTTTCGAACGAACCTGCATTATAAATTATAATTTATTTTTTTTAGATACGGAGGCGAATATTATTGCAATGTCTGGTGCATCCGACAGGGCACTTTTTGAGGCATGGGTGATGGATCATAACAAACATTATAAAGATGCTGATGAGAAAGAAATGAGATTCAATGTATTTCAATGCAATCTCCGTAAAAGGGAGGTTGAGCTGAAATCGTATGAGAAGGAGGTGGGGCTTGAGTATTTGAACGGACTTATGGACATAACTGCTGAGGAATACCGCATAAACTTATGCGGAGGGGTTGACGACAGCGACGACAGTAGTAACCCATTCAAAATCTAATTCTTAATTTGATTCAATATATATTGGTTTGGTTTGGTTGGTATATATATTTATCTAATTATCTTTCATTGTTTAGGTGATGATGAGTTTACCAAAACGGTGACCAGACGAAGGATTCATCTATTCGTGTAAGTTCTTCTAAATAATATTTAACTTAACCATTGATTGAAGCCTGCTGCCAACTGATATCATCTCGATCGATAATAGTAAGAGGTCATGGAAATGAAGATGCCGAAGACGAGTTGATGGAGACCTCTATGGAAGAGGACGTTGTCAAACAGGAGGACTAGGGCCGATTCGTGTAAGTTCCTCCAACCCATTAATCCAGCCAACTTACATCATTGTAAGTAACTAAATGATAATAACATATGTTAGGTGTTGAAATTAAAGATACCAAAGAGGGGGATGCTACGCTACACCAAAGACTATGATGTAAGTTTTTCAAGCCAAATGAGATGTTTGATTTAGTAATGGTACTATGTATAACTCTATTTGGGCTGCCTATGGTTTATTCATATATTTCTACTCGTTTAATGATGTGAATTAATGCACAAAGCTTTGTTGGAAAATTTAGAAAGGTGAATGTAAATTAGTTATTGTAATAATAATATAAAACTCTTGGTTTGGTGAAACTCTTAAGTAAAGTGGCTTGATGACACTTAATGAGTTTTTATTATAGCATTAAGTCACTAATTAAGTTTCTTGGTTTGGTGAAACTCTTGAGTAAAGTGGTTGTTGTACCCTAGGAGATAGATGGACTCTTTAGTAGAGACCCGAAATCTGTTTTAAGATTGTAGGACATGGCCACAATAATATTTAAAGTGAGAAAATAAAATAAGTATAACGATACTCTCGTTATACAAGGGAAAATATCGTAGTAGAATACCGTGTACAAAACCAAAAATAAAATAAATATAGAGAACAATTTATATAGATTCATGTCGATGTCTTTGGTGAGAACTTTACCAGAAACTTCTTGACTCGAGTCTTCCACACGTTGAGTATCTTCACGTTCGTCTTAGTTTGTTTCTTAGTGTGGCTACAGATTCTTATTCTTGACCCAACTCCAACTCCATTGGCTTTTCTAAATTTTCAACATAACGTTGATGGGGGGTTTGTCGAACAGGCGGTAACCTCTCATTATCATACATCATAATAGTGATTTTCTCCAATAAAGGGGAGCTCCTGATCAAACAAAGGACAGAAGAAATTTGGTTTTGTTCCACAAAGCACACTTCCAAAGCTAGATATCTGAGATAGACTAGCGAAGTTGGAAGCTTATGTGGCATTCCACCTGCACACAAGTACTTCATATAATATTGATTGATCTTCAAAGTCTGAATCAAAGGAACACATTGTAGAAAATCAGCAGATGTAAATTTGCTTCCTGCTGGTACAAAGTCATGAATGCTTTCTTGAGAATCTTCTTCCAAACATATATACTCAAGCAGCGGGCAATTGGAGAGGAAACCTTGAAGCATTTTAGCAGAAACCTCAACAGACACAAACGTGATGCTCTTCAAACGACTAAATTTGTTAAATAGTAGTGGTGGTTCAAATGCACAATCTTGGAGGTATATAATTTCCCGTACTTGCAATGAAAAGAAAGAAGGGGAAAGCTTGTAGAAGCTTTTATCATTAACGAGGGTAAAATCTTTCACACAATTTATCTTCGCAAGACAACTTATTATCTGCGCAATCTCAGATTGCATATCATCATCGCCAACCGAAATGTTAAACTCTACTATTGTGGGACCGTTGTGTAGCAGTAATACCTGGAACTTGACATTGGCAAGCATATATCTGATCAACCGCTCGCACACACAATTAGATGGTATTTTAACCATATCGTTTGCAAATACAAGTTTAGGCATGTCGCGCCAACTGTACCGCCATTCCTTTGACAAAACGCTCGTTCTCACCGCATCTTGTTTGTTTCTATACATTTGGAGGTTTTAGAGCTTTCATAAATGTTTTTTTTCTTGTTTTCTGAATTAATGCGGTCACATTTTATTGATCGACAACTACTATGTCGATTTCAATATTCATAACAATGTTTGCGGAGTCGTGCTAATTTAAAATTCGACTATTAGGTGTTATGCTTCGTCCGTGTGTATATTAAACTTAGTTAGCTTATCTTGTAGCGAACAAGAATATCATAAGATGGATATGATTAGCATGCTTCATGTAGGCATAATTGAAACCATCTTATGTTTCGTACCAATTCAAGAGGCTGCAAGGACAAGCATCATCTCTAGAGAATGGGGGTACCGTTGGATCACAATCCCCAAACTTGATTTTGGCACCCTTCCATAAAACATAATTGGAAGTATTTTAAGTCTTACGCCACTTCAAGATGCAGTGAGAACGAGCGTTTTGTTAAAGGAATGGCGGTATTGTTGGCGCGACATGCCTAAACTTGTATTTACTCACGATATGATTAAAATACCATCTAATTGTGCGTGCGAGCGGTTGATCAGATATATGCTTGCCAATGCCATGTTCCAGGTATTGCTGCTACATAACGGTCCCACCATAGTAGAGTTCAACATTTCGGTTGGCGATGATGATATGTAATCTGAGTTTGCGCAGATAATAAGTTACGTTGCGAAGATAAATTGTGTGAAAGATTTTACCTTCGTTAATGGTGAAAGCTTCTATAAGCTTTCCATTTCTTTCTTTTCATTGCAAGTACTGGAAAGTATATACCTCCAAGATTATGCATTTGAACCACCACCACTATTTAACAAATTTAGTCGTTTGAAGAGCATCACGTTTGTGTCTATTGAGGTTTCTGCTAAAATGCTTCAAGGTTTCCTCTCCAATAGCCCGCTGCTTGAGTATATTTGTTTGGAAGAAGATTCTCAAGAAAGCATTCATGACTTTGTACCAGCAGGAACCAAATTTACATTTGCTGATCTTCTACAATGTGTTCCTTTGATTCAGACTTTGAAGATCAATCAATATTATATGTAGTACGTGTGTGCAGGTGGAATGCCACATAAGCTTCCAACTTCGCTAGTCTATCTCAGATATCTAGCTTTGGAAGTGTGCTTTGTGGAACAAAACCAGATTTCATCTGTCCTTTGTTTGATCAGAAGCTCCCCTTTATTGGAGAAAATCACTATTATGATGTGTGATAATGAGAGGTTACCGCCTGTTCGACAAAACCCCATCAACATTTTGTTGGAAAATTTTGAAAAGCCAATGGAGTTGGGTCAAGAATAAGAATCTGCAGCCACACCAAGAAAAAAACTAAGACGAACGTGACGATACTCAACTTGTGGAAGACTCGAGTCAATAAGTTTCCGGTAAAGTTCTCACCAAAGACATCGACATCGACATATAAATTGTTCTCTATATTTATTTTATATTTGGTTTTGTAAACGGTATTCTACTACGATATTTCCCTTGTATAACGAGAGTATCGTTATACTTATTTTATTTTATCACTTTAAATATTATTGTGACCCGTGTCCTACAAGCTTTCCCCTCAATTGGAAGATGTAACTTCGCTTCAATAGCTTTAATTCCGTAATGTAGTGGGCACTGTTTATCAGTTTTTATCTAGTAACCATAGCATGACTAGTATTAATTTCCTGCTTATTATCATTGTTACGAAGTTCAAGTTATTGACAATCTAATCGTGTTTGTGTACGTTTTGGAGATCTAGCCTATATATCTCGAATCAGGCCAATTACCCTAATTTCTATATATCTATTCGATTTTTGAATCCTAACATGTTCTCTTCTGCAGTCTTCTTTTTAGCTTTTATTACCTTATTCCAAAAATTTGAAAAACAATATCATGTGCTGTATTTGATAGAATTCAGTTGACTTGTGCGTGACCGTGAATGATCCGATTATCTTACCTGAATGATACGATTTGCGGTTTGAATACTCTACTTGACCGTTCGAAAGCATAGTTGGTTCTTCTAATTCCCTTAGCAATTGACAAAAGAACCATTTGAAATATGGGTCCCTAACAAAAATCACCAAAATGGGTGCGTTAATCCAGCTCGGCATAAAAACTTGTTATGAGGTGGCATCTCCATCCATGACGATTGTAACAGCAGCTTGCTTGCTTGCTGCAATAATACTACAACATTATATGGACACATGCATAAAAGATATAAGAGTTTTGAAAGCCTTTTTTCCTGCAGGGGTAAAAAAGGAATCGAAATCATATAATAGAAATGCGCGCTACTCTTTGAAAGCAGGTTGTTCATTGCATATCACATAGTAGACGAATCGAAGGTTCACAGAAAGAACATGAACACAGCTTTTTGCGCATTTAGTTAAACGAATGAACATGAATGTATTTGCAAACTCTCATTTAATGCTTTAGAGTGTAAGCCAAGGTAACTTGGCGTGTAAGGCACAAGTTAAAAGAAGATAGAGATTCTAACTTAGCGTGTCGGTTTAGGATGATATGTTTTATTAACTTAATTCATATTGTTAGCAATATCCTAATTATAGTCTAACACGCCTTAAGTTAGATATATATATAAACCGTGTAGGATTTCATTAATGTAATTAAGTTTTGAGTTAGTTCTTAATACAATAAACGTAACAAGCGACCAAGAACTTGCGATCGAGAAGGAGGCGCAATCACAGATTAATCAAGAAAGTCGACCAAGAACCTGAGGTCGATTCTTGATTACCAGTGAACAAGTAACAATACATCCAAAAAAAATACAATTCAAATTATTCAAACAAATCATACAATCAGTTGTGATATTTCACTAACGAGCCCGACTTATTGATTTATGATTTTTATGGCTATACGTCTTTGAGAGGGCTAAATGCCCGTGTGCCCACCCTTAAGAAAAACAAATTAGATACTTATGAATTATCAAATATAAATAATTATTCTCAACTAAACACTAATTACTAATACAATTTCCAAATGTTAACTCATAGACCCAATGGCCGATGTCTATGTTTTTGGACTTAAGTGATTATTGTTTTTGTCAACATTAAGAAAGTGGAGTCTTTGTCAACACTGTTGCAATCATGTGATTATTGTTTCATTAACTAGGGGTTTACCGGCGTGTTGCGCCGGGCAGGTTGTAAAAGCCGAACGTTGGTAAACCCAAGCGTTACTGGTCCAAGCGTTGAGATGGTAAGTCGATGCGAATTTGGTCGGTTTTCGATTATGTGCATTATTGTACATGAACTAAAACCAAAATAAATCAAAAAAATTATAAAATATGAAATTGAACCATTGGGATGGCATCGGTCGGTAAAACTCGACCATTGGTAAAACCAGCCCGTTATCAATCCAACCGTTAAAACCTATAAAATAAATGTTTTTTTAATTTTACTTATAAACAAACAAAAATATATATAACATTTATTCGGTCGGTAAAACTAGGCGTTGTTATAAACCCAAGCATTGTCGGCGTCGAGTGTTGCGATGGTGAGTCGGTAAAAATTGGGCTTTGGTAAAATCCTAGCGTTGCGTCGCTGAGTGGACACAAATTTAGCTGGTTTCAGTTATGTTCAACGTTGGTAAAGTCTAAACCTTAAAACTAAAAAATCGCCAAATTAACATATAAAAAATAAAAATTTAAAATCGTGTTTACATGGTCGGTAAAGCCTGAGCATTGCTGGTCGATTTCGATGAATAACCATTTAGTTATCAAAATTTAAAAAAAACAAAAAAATAGATAAATTGTCTAGTCCATTTGTCCGGTGCCACATGGACCAATTATGGTCATGCAGCACCAAACTTATACTTTGTTATATATAATAATTGTTAAATATAAAATTAGTTAATTGTTAACTGATGTAAACGACATTTTCGAATATTTTTTAATCATGATTACATTATTGATAAATTTTTGCCAAGTGTTACATTGTTTGCCCCTTGTGTAACGATGGGTCAGAATCCGTTATTCATGTTTTTGGAGAGTGCGCCCGTTGAAATGTGGTTTGATGTGAAGTTGCCAGCTTTTCGATTCCCAATTGATCTCATGGAATTGTTTGAGAACTCGTCTTTAAGCGTGCTCGAGAAAGAAATAATATGTCGTCTGGTGGGAAATTTGGAAGCTTCGATATGAAACTGTTTTTTGAAAATATGTATGAAGCATGCGGTGTTGTTTGATAATGTTACTTACTTCTCTTTCCTTTGGTATTCGAGTAGGAGTTAATTGGTTAAAGTGGTTGTAGAACCCTCTTTTATTAATGTAATTTTCCTTACTTATTTGTGTCCGACTAGTTTCTTGCTAGTCGGTGCTTTATATAATATCAAAAAACATAGTTTAGAATAAATAGGTAGAGTCGTATCTTTTTCTTAGTCTATGTCTTGTTTCTTTTGATTATCAAGTTTATCTTTTAAGCGTAGACTTACCTGATCGAATTAGTTAAATAGGAGATTAATCCCTCTCGAATCGGATCAACTATCTTATTATCTCGATAAACTATATCTTTCAATATTGGGGTTCTACCACACCCCTATTTTTTCTTTAAACTAAGTATTTAAGTTGAATACGTTGTTGTAGCTTTTTTTTAAACCGAACTGAACACATCTTTCATTTAACTAAAACAAAGGATTCAGTTACAACCAATGTTGCAAAAGTCATTAGGCGGTCCCTAGGCGGCCGACCCTCTTGGAGGGAGTACTCGGAGTACTTGGGGAGTACTCGGAGAGTACTCGGACATGGTAAATATAAAGAAAATTAATATTTGGTTATTATATATATGTCAAATATCATAAGTTTACTAATATTTATAACAAAATAGGTGAATATCAATATAAATAAAAGAAATACATTTTTAAATATAAAATATTCTGAAAATTACTAAACATTAATTAAAAAAAAGACAAAATGACCAAACGAGTCCTTTATGTTTGCACGTTTTTTCAATGGTCGTCCTTTAGCAAACTTAATGACAATGAACATCCTTTAAGTTTCAAATCTCTATCACGTTACGTCCTTTGTCACTAACGGAGTTAATTTTTCTTGTTAAATCTGGTCATGTGCCTTGCACATGAGGGTAATTTGGTCATTTTCATCTATTTATTAAAAAAACTTTTAAATCTCTTCACCCACCATCTTCACCCTTTTCTGCCACCCACCTCCCCACTATCACCGGTATCTATTACCCGCCGCCACCACCACACCAAACCGCCATCGCATTTCCACAACCTTCGATTAACCATTGTTTACCACCACCACTCAGGTACCAACCTCACCTCCGCCATGAACCATCAGACTTTGAATGGAAATAACCAACACCCTTTACTTTCTTCAATTTCTTCAACCACATACATACCCAAAAATCATCAATTTCTTCAGACCACTACACCTGCCAACCACGGCACACCACCAAACAACCAAAATAACACCGTCGGACTTAAGATCCGAAATTAGGGTTTTTGCATAGCCTATTAGGTATGAAATTAGGGTTTCCGGCGCACCCCAACCACGACGTCGTTAAAGATATGAAATGTGGAACCTTAATCGAGATTTTGGTACACTTACCGGGCCTTCGTTCGTTCTCCTGCTGATCCGATTAGACTTCTAACCATCGTCCGATACTAAAATCACCACCAATCGCCGCCAAAGGGGTTTTTTGGTCGCCGGAAAATGAGAGGGATTTACCTTTTGGTCGCCTGAAAACAAGAGAGGTTGTACCCTCTGCTGTAATCACAAATCAATATCCTCATGATGCCCAAACCCCGTTACTACATACCAATTCCGTGGCTGCCGTAGTGGTGGAAGTGGTGATGGTGGCTTGTGGTGGTAGGTGGAGGTTATGGTGGTTGGGAGAGAGAGAGAAGAGAAAGTGAAGAGATGGGGAGAGAGAGAGTGTGTGCAATTGTTATATATATATATATATATATATATATATATATATATATATATATGGTTATTAGTAATTAAATAACATGTTAAAGTTACTAAAATACCCTCATATACTTTGCACATGACCAGGTTTAACGAAAAATTTTAACTGGGTTAGGATCAAAGGACAAAACGTGTAGAGTTTTGAAATATAAAGGATGTTTTCTGTTATTAAGTTTGTTAAAGGACGTCCACTGAAAAAAGGTGCAAACATAAAGGACCACTTTTGCCATTTTGTCTAAAAAAATGATATTTGTTCTTTAATATTATTGAAATAACAATTATGTTTTATTTTTTTGAGTCAAAATCGGTCCAAGTTCCCCGATAAGATGTGATTTTGGCTGAGGTTGACCACATTTGACATATTCTTAGTAACTAGGCGGATTTACAGAAACTCGCCTCGGTGACATACCTTGTAGCGAGTACTCGGAGAGTACTCGGCCTTGTAATCCTACTTTTACAACATTGGTTACAACAGAGAGACAAGTAGGCGGGCAACAAGTTGCGCCGCCACCCCCTTTGAATAGCAAAACCGATTCTACTGAAAACAAAGGTATCGTTTCAATGTAACTGTAGTCAAAGCCAAGCCATGTAAAATAATAAAATATGATATGTTTTATCTTACGGTTTTCCACGGTTTTATATTTTGATAGTACTCTATATAAATTTATTTCATGTTATTTAGCACATACTTTTTATTGGCGTATCTTTTTTTTGTGATTTCCTAATATAACTTTTGTGTGATCTTAGCGTTGTACAACTACAACGTGGTACCCTCACGCTTTTATTGACGTACTTAACCACGTCAATGTCACCGTCACAACGCACGGCCGCGACCAACTAGTTTAACTAGGGGAAAAATCATAGCATAGTAATCAAGCTTCAAGTTTATTCCATTAAAGTCACCTACATTTTCCTTTTTGTCTCAATTACGCCACTTAACTTTTATTATGTCTTAATTGAGTATCTTTCAATGAGTGTTTTAATACTGTATTCTTTTTATCTACATATCAAATGCTTCGATTACATATGATATGCTCATATTAACTAAAATGTCACTAAAACCAATATTTTTTTTTTTATTTTTTACCAGTAAATATTATCATTATCATCTAGAGTAATATAGTTGTTTTTCTCGTTTTAAAACCCATATTTAAAGTGAGTAATCTAAAAGAGCCTCATTGAAAGTTGATTGACATAATTAAACAAAAAAAACATAAGTGAACTAGAATAACGTTTTACTTTTTATAACTAAATTGAAGTAGATTAACATATATGCTAAAAAGGCGAGCTGGGATATCAGCTAAAGCGAGCTGGGACGTTCTTAAGGCGAGCTGGGATATCAGCTAAAAAAGGAAGCCCCCGTAAACTTCCTTACAGTCCCCACGGAAGGGAGATCTTAAGGCGAGCTGGGATTTCAGCTAAAAAGGCGAGCTGGGATATCTTTGGGACATCTTAAGGCGTTCTTTAGGACATCTTAAGGCGAGCTGGGATATCTTTGGGAAATCTCCACGGGACGTTCTTTGGGACATCTTAAGGCGAGCTGGGATATCAGCTAAAAAGGAAGCCCCCGTAAACTTCCTTACACTCCCCACGGAAGGGAGATCCACTCTACGACCGGCAGATTTGCTCGTCTTTGGTTGGGCTGGGGGAAAACACGCTTGTGTTGACCTCACAGGGTTATCTCCTTTAGCTGGTTTGAGGGATAATGGGTTTGTAGCTGGGCAAACAATGAAAAGGGCTGAAACGAAAAAGGTGGAGAAACATGCTAAAGCCTGCGAAGAGAACCAACATGTTTTTGTCCCTCTGACTTTTGATACCTTTGGCTCCTTGGCATAGCAATGTGTCAACTTCAAAGGGGCAGTGGTATGTCTTTAGCAGGTTAGGGTTTGTAATTCAGAAAGGGGTGGCTGCGCAGCTTGTTGCCCGCCTACCTGCTATGTTGATATAATATCTATGTTTCTATATAATAAATTTGGAAAAAAAATAAAAAAAAATGAAATGTGCTAAGTCAAAAAAAATTAACATATATAATTTTGTTCCCAAATATAACGCAACGGAAATATCTAATCAGTGATTTCTTCTTCACTTCTCGGAGGCTGTATCAGGTAATGCCATTTCCTTATTATTATTATTATTATTATTATTATTATTATTATTATTACTATTATTATCAGATTCTATTTCATGATATTATTCTCTGTCTTATTTCACATGCTCATTTTGTATCTTCACTGGCAGTAAAACCCTCATTTTTTCTTGGTAATTAAATCGCATTTTTTGACTTATAAGTTAATATAAGTTGAATTTGAGATGAAAGTACCTGGTAATAACTTGACCCATTACAGGCATTATGATTATTTTGTAAACAAGTTACTATAATACATGCCGAGTCAGCAGGTTGTCATGTTGATTTTTTCAACCAGAACACGATCAGTACTTTATTGCGAACCCTAACTTTCACACACTTAAAATTATGTAACCCGTACATGACGCGTGTACCCCATTTGTCTAAGCATGTCAAACGGGTTGCAAAAAATAATTGGGTTAAATATGCCATAAACAGGTTAGTGGGCCGACTTCTTTTAATAACAGGTTGGCAGGTTGACCTGCTTAACTAAACGGGTTAAACAGTTCAATACAACACGGCGCGTTACCTAGACAGGTCAACCCAAACACGACCCGTTTTTTAAACGGGTTGGATATGCCAAACCAAAATTTGATTATTTACGTGTCGTGTTCGTACAAAATTCTTTCAGGTTCAAATTTAATGGCGGGAAGAAAGCGATATCCTCACGAGCCACAAACCAATCATCAAGGGTACTCCCCAAACGGGCCTCCTTCTCAGCCCATGCCACCTCACCACATTGTGTTGGAGCAAGGACTGGAAATGCAACATCATGAAATCCGCAGGCTTTTGGCCGTGAACCGAAGGTTAGTTGAAGATCGGGCCACCCTGCAACAAGAATTAGGCGCTGCACAAGAACAATTTAGGCGAATGGACATTGCAGTTACTGAAATTCAAAATGAAAATGAATTGCATTCAAGGCAACTTATTGAGAGTGTGTTGAAACTTGAAGCTGATATTCGGGCAACGGAACCATTTAAAGAAGAGGTTGTGCGACTTCATGAGGAAGTTAAAAGGCTTAATTCGGTTACGCATGAGTTATATGGGCAGGTTCAGATTCTCACGAAAGACCTTGCAGAACTGCAAGATGAGAATAAGAAACTTCATGCTTTGAAAAATGAGCTTGAGGAGTTATACAAGGAGTTTATGCATACTAGGTTTGACATCCTCTTTATTACATATATGGTGTGATCGTGTCGGAACACGTCGGTTCAGGTCGGTTTTTTAAGAAAAATGAAACGAGTCCGAAAAGTTTGGTTTTTGGAACATTGAACAGTTTACTTTCAATTTTTAAAAAGATTATGTTCTTGGGTTTGGGTTTTCTTTACTCTGGTATTTTGGGCTTGGGCCATTTCAGGCCCACATGTCAGTTGGGCTTAGCTTGGGCCATTTCAGGCCCACATGTCTATTGGCTTGGGCCATTACACACATTCTCGTTTTCAGATTCTCACTCTCACAAATTGGGCTTACAAGCCGATTTCTAGCCTGCGTGTCGGGTCAATACCAACCGGTTCTTGCCAAAACGGTTTCAATACAGAATCTGGTTTCTGATCCAGTTTTTTATGTGCACCTGTATTTACATTCACTGTTTTGCAAGAGATTGCATATGATTACTGGTTTTTAGAGTAACATTAGTTGGTAATGAGAAGTGAACGATAGGGTGAACTGTGCTGTTTAAAACAGCTAATATACTAAATTGCAAAATGACTGTTTTAATCATTAAAAAATGGTCTGGTTTGTTTTCTTTTGGTTTTCTCACATAAACTATCCCAGACTGGATTTTCTTACTTATCAAAAGTCCAAAAATCTACCATTCAGTTTCGGTTTTTTGTTTTGATTTACCAAATTCGGGACACGTTTTCGATTTTATGCACACGTGTTAAGTTTGCATTAAATGATTTATAGTTCATTGTCCGTCTTGTAGAGATGCTATTGGTTATGAGAAGAAGGTGAGTAGTGAGCTGTTGGATCAAAAACAAGCAATGGAAAATAATTTGGTTTCTATGGCACGCGAAATTGAAAGGCTTCGGGCCGAACTTTCAAATCCTGATAGGGGTCCCGGTATGCGCTCTCTTTTTTACTTCCAGGTTGTTCCAATGGTTTATATTTGTTCTAACGTTACATCTTATTTTTCAATTGTTTTTAGACAGAATTACAAATTTTGTCCTTTAAAAAAAGCCAAAAACCGGTTCGTGTCCTTTTCTAAGTTTCCTTGCAGGCGGTGTCCTTTAAACTTTTTTTTTCTACACGTTATGTCCTTTACGCTAACTGGGTTAGAAAAACTCAGTTAAATGCCCTCACGTGAGACGCATGTGAGGGCATTTTTGTCTTTTCACCACCTGCAACTTCTTCTTCCTCTTTCTTCTTCATTTTTCTTCTTTCATCCTACCAACACACTCTTATAACATTCATCTTCTTCACTCACTCTCTCTCTCTCTATAACATTCATAAGATTCAGAACTACCACCATCACCAACCAGCCACCACATTCCACCACCGCCATCACCACCCATCACCTGCTGTTGCGACCACTAATTTCCACCGGCAGCAGAAGGTTGAAATTGAATAGAGATTTGGGAGGCCACTAAAGATCCAAACCCAAACCCTAAATCATTTCACTGTTTGCAAACCCAAATCCCTTATTGATTCTCAATTATCTGCATTGTAGTTGCAAGCCCTAATTTTTATATATCAATCTATGGAGCCGTTGGTGGATGTGCGTGTATTGAATCAGAGCCGTTCATGAATTAGGGGTTGGGTGGCGGTTGGTGATTAAGGGTTTGGTGTGGGTTATTGGGAAGGATGACGTGGAGGGTTTGAACACAAAAATGCCCCAAATTTGAACACAAACCTGAATCGGAATCAGTTTCTGAAGACAACCCATTTGAGCCCCAAGTTTTAGGGCTCCAAATCGACGAAATAAGTTTACTTGCACCGCCGGCGACGATTTTGGCCGGAAAAAGAAGGCCGTTACGCCAATTGGAGGGTTCCGGTCGGTCGTACGGAGTGGTTCTGGCGGAAATTGGTTTCCGTTTTGATATTTTACCGCCGGATCTGGCGTCTACGGCGGCGGGAAGACCGGAATCCATGGTGGGAATTGGTGTTTGGGAGTATGTGGGAGTCGGAAGAGATGTGAATCGGCGTTTGGTGGTGGTTATTGTGGGAGTGGATGAATAAAGAAGAAAAATGAAGAAGAAAAATGAAGAAAAATAATAATAAAGAAGAAAAATGAAGAAGAAAGAGGAAGAAGAAGTTGCAGGTGGTGAAAAGACAAAAATGCCCTCACATGCGTCTCACGTGAGGGCATTTAACTGAGTTTTTCTAACCCAGTTAGCGTAAAGGACATAACGTGTAGAAAAAAAAAGTTTAAAGGACACCGCCTGCAAGGAAACTTAGAAAAGGACACGAACCGGTTTTTGGCTTTTTTTAAAGGACAAAATTTGTAATTCTGTCTTGTTTTTATGTATATACCATTGCTTAGATGGATCATATAGGGCGAATATTGGCTCTTATGATAGCACTTTTCTTCACTCTTATGGCAATCCACACGGGCGTAATATGGTATGGTTGTTACATTATTCAAAGTGTTATTGTTTCCATTTACTTGTTATTTGTTTATAAGATTAGTTATTTGATGCATGGCTAACCAACTTATAGATAATAGTTATAAATAAATTTTACAAACCGTATTCAATATCACAATATGGTACTCATTTTAGTGGTCTTAGTGAGATTGCTCTAACAATATATTATCTGAAACTGAAGCTTTACATTTTTTGTTGAATTTTTAAACAATATCTTAGTTATGGAATTTTTTATTGATTAGAATTACTCTAATGCATTCAGGGTGGTGCTGAAAACCGTCCGTTTTGTGGTCCGGGTTCTACTTCATGGGCGGAGGTTGAGAAATCTCAAATGACCGGTCAATAAAATGTGGATAGTTCAGTTTCAGGTTGGAAAAGCACATATTGTCAATTATGAATGGGTAAAACCGTAAAAGTGTATGGTGGTTCTATAATTTTGCTTACATAGTAATCCCTTTGTTTAGACTCATAACCCATGTTAAGCTAGGTGAAAATGTAATTTTGGGTAGTATTTGTCTTTTGTTTAGGCTCGTTACTGAGTAGTTAATTAAGCGTTATGGTTTTAGTTTAAATCTACACAAGTTAGCCGCTGTTACTGCATGCGATTGTTGTTTATTGGCATATTGAAGTTGGTTAATTTCTCCGACCACACAAGTTACAGTACTCGTTTTGTAATTTATTTGGAGATTTTTTGGTACTCGAGAGTCCGTAAATTGTCTTGTAGTCTAATACTCTGTCTTGGAAAGATGTCACAGACAAATCAGGTATCTTGGCTACTTTTTTATCTTTTTTATAAAGGGTTTTACATAAGGAAACTTGTAAGACCAAGAGTATTTGGGCAATTTCCCCTAGTGTTTTGGCCCAAAACGCTGCCCCCCCCTCCCCGGGCAGCGTTTTGGCTACATTTTTGGGCCATGCGTTTTCACCACGACGTTAACTTGGCTCTAATTTTGAGAAAATGGATTGCAACGGCTAAAATAAACATTTTATTTTATTTATTATATAATCTAACCCCCATTTCATTTATTTTAAATCATCTTCTTAACATGAAAACCTACTCATCATCTTTCATTTTTTTCAAATAATTGCTTAAACAAATATGAATCGATTCAACCATCATATGCTCGGTTTTGGTCCATTCTCCCGACAACCCGACTCAAAAAAACCCAACGAAAACATAACCCTTAGTTTCTTTTTAATATAATGTAATTTTTATTTTTAATGTATTTTTTTTATTTTAGTGTAGTTTTTTTAATGAATGTAGTTTTTATTTTATTTTAATGTAATTTGTATATATTTAATAAAATTTTATTAGTTTAGTTTTAATTAAAAAAATAAAAATTCAAAAAAGAAACAAATAATTAAGTAATGATTGTTGCAGAGTTTTGACTATACTCACTTTTTTGCAAAATGTTGAAATGTTGATTGGACGTCACATTGTGTAAGACGCCTGAAGATGTCTAGTTTTGAATACGCATGGTTTAATTATAAAATAAAACAATGGTTAAATTTTATTCACTCTATAGGGTTTGATCTCATGACCTTTTATTTAACACATTAACCACGTTAACACCCCCATCAAACTGGGAATGGCACAAAAAAATGCAGGTTTTCAAAACTAATAGAAAAAAGAGGGAAAGAAAGGAATTAAAGTTTTTAAAACTTTATCTCTGTGCCTTGTCAAGTTCTTGTACGTATGGTGTTTTTCGGGTTTCAAGCTTTTTGGATCGGGTTTCAAGGTTTTAAATCTTGACCCGAAACCCCACCCAAATCTCTCACGAGTTTTTCAGGGTTTGGTTAATCGGGTTTCGAGTATCCAAAAAATAAATAAATGAAAAACTACAATGATAAAATTAAAACAACATATTCTTCTACGCTCATAACATAAATAACCAAATAATAAACCAACATAACCTGATAAAACAATTCAAAAGAAGAATAAAACAAACTACAACCATTATCGTCTCCAATCAGGCGTGATTCGATTGTTCGATTTTGGTTGCTATTATTCATAAATAGAAAACATAAATTATCAATAAGCATCTATACTAGGCGGAATGACAATAGCCGATTAGGGCCAGATTCGGATAACTTTAGTGGCTAAGATTAAGTTTATAATTTATATACGGATATACCTTAAAATATATTTGCTTTTAAAACTAAAAGGTTATTCAGGTTGACCCGAAACCCATAAATAAGACCCAAGAACCAACCCACACTACTTTGGTTTGGGTACGGGTTTTTCAGGTCAAGTTAGTTCAAGTTCAGGTACGACTTTTATTGGATTGAGTTTCGGGTAAAAGTGATAGCCCTGCTTTGGATCAAACATACAGAAATGCAAGTGGTTGATTCCTCAAAACTTTATTTGGTTTAACAATAAACTCTATGAAACACTACATTATATATATATATATATATATATATATATATATATATATATATATATATATATATATGTTAGTTTTGGAAAAAAAAACTTTTAACTTAATTACTATTACTGTTACTACTACATATATAAAATAAAACTTTGGTGTCGCAAGTGCTCTATTAGGCCATTTTGCGACACAGTATTAGTCCATAAACTTTGTTTTTTTTTTCTCGTTATATTTAGTAATTAGTTGTAATGGAAACCTTCCAAACATCATTTATTTTGTTTTAGTCCGGTACCATAACGAAGCTGATGGAAACCGACCAAATTTGTGTACACATGCCGCCTTAAGATATGTGACGACAAGGATTGGGTTTTACCAACACGCAAGTTTACGAACGCCCCGTCCCCCAAACCAAATTCCGTTGTTTAGCTCTGATACCGTAACGAATGTAACTGAAACTGACCGAATTCATGTCGAGTTACCGCCTCAATGCCCGAGATCGACAACGCTTGAATTTTACCGCCACTCGGGTTTTCCGACCAAATAAACATCATTTTAAATATTTTGCTTTTTTATATGCTAATCTTTTTATATGTTATTTTAACAAATTAATATTTTGGTTTTAACGCTCAAATTTTACCAATGATGCATATACTGTAACATACGTAATTAATACCGACCGAATTCGCATCGACTCAACGCCGTAATTCCCGGTTTCAACGTTTGAGATTGTGCTAGCTGCCACGACGCGGTAAAAAAAACTTGTTTGATTACAAATGAAGTTGAGGGACTTAACCACACTTTTTACATTATGCGTTTTCTATTTTAATACAATTAACATTTTTTTTATTTATTTTCTGATATAATTACGTATATTAAAAATCCCGACCTTCCCATCTTCTTTTCCATTTCATTCTTGACACAAATAATTTCGGATGATGACTCGATTTAAAGGTTTAATGACCCAATCTGAATTAGAAAAATACACAAGTGACCTAATTATTAGAATGGTTTTGAAACGCAATTACTATGTAACATTTTTAGTGGCAAATGTACTTCATAATCAGGGGTATCATCCGCTACCTCTCAACTATTCGTCGCCAGTGTAAATTTATTTTAATTTTTTTGTCAATTTTCGTGTTTCATTACCCCTGAAAAAATATTATATTACCTCTATTAGTTTTAAGTCCAACCAATTTAAAAGTTCAAATTAAATAAAACCCAAACAAATAAAAACAACTAATCTTTTTTTTTTGTTTGAATGAGAAACATTACACAGAAGCATGCTTAACAGAATCATCATTTTTTAAAAGTTCAAATCAAATAAAGCCCAAATAAAGTTTATAGCGCAAAACAAATAGTAACAATTAACCTTTTTTTTCTTTTGTTTGAACGAGAAACATCAAATAGAAACAAGTTCAACATAATCATCATTTTGAGGTTAAAATTTTTAATACGTTTTGGATATGTAAATTCAAGAACTTGAAAATAGATTTGGTGAGGTCTTAACTAGTTTGTTAGAAAATATGTCTGGTTTAAATATTGAGATTCGTTTTCCAAGTTTGACATATCTAAGATAGTGCCATTTTCAGAAATTTATCCGAATGTTTTTAGTATTGAAGAAAGATGGTGTATTTCGGGTGATCGTACGACCCTTTATATATCACTCTTTAAAGGAAGATATGGGTGAATGTGTGACCCTGCTCGTATAATGGTGGATATCGGAAAGCACACTACCTTTTCTTTTGTTTATAAAATATTGAAGCTAGCGTTGATTTACCGATTGCAACCAAAAACATTGAAATATGTTTTTCTAAAATGAAACTTATCATTATGGGTTTGCGTAAGCGAATGGGTGATAAGTATTTATACAATGTTTTAATTTGTTCAGTAGAAAGAGAAACGTTCGATAAAGCAAAAGAGCATGATGTAATGGCTCGATTTCAAGCTTTTAAAAACCGAATAAGAGAAATTTGCACCCCTGATTTATCGTGTTTCTATTTTCGTTTACACTGTATGAAAAACGGTAAAATAATTATTTCTTAAACGTTGCCTCTAAAATTTATGTCTACATCCACCACTGAACATTCCATTTATAAAATGTATCATATTGTATAACAAGCAAGCTTCAGAAAACATATAAAAAATAAGGAAGTTGTTTATGTTCTTAGACACTTGGCGCACACTCATTGGTTTTTATAATTTTCTTTTTCTTTATTTGTTTCCAACAATTCACTTCACATATGGTATATTATTCTCTAAAAACTTATAATATGTAACTTTTTTCTTAATACATTTAAACATAGTCTCGTTTAGTTATTTCTTTTTCTCACACAAATGTTTCAAAATATGTATTTTTTAACATGGTTTCAATATAATATTATTGGTTCTTAAAATTCTTATCATAAAATCTTACAGATATAACGTATGTTACCATGTATACTGGGAGAATATCTATGGAGAGTGGAGTGAATGATCATCCTTCCATACTTTTAATAAATTAATAATCACATGCCTATGTTATAACATATAGTCACTTCATGATTAAAATACATGGTTAGGTACTTAGGGGGTATAAATATATCACATAAAATGAAGCCAATAAAAAATTTGTGGGTTGGATGTTAGTCTAAACGTGTTTGGTCAAACTTGCTAACACATTTAGCTAAACGGTCATGTTCGGGTCTACCAAGTTGATCATGGCTGGTTTGGCACGCTTATTTTCACAATAGTTAAAAAGTAAAGTGTGTATGCTAAAATTATAAAAAATGTGCAATTTGAACCGAGTGAGTATTTTATGTCAAAGTTTAGGTATAAAAGAGAAATATACTTAACTATTAGTATCCAAATCTAATAAGTTTTCGGTTAAGCGGGTCTCATATGTATGGATACGTGAGTACACTCTCACACGATTATCAAATTCGTGTTGTGTTTGGGTTGTATCAGGTTTGATTCTACAAACTATTTAACATTTCTAGTCTCGGAAAGGGGCCGAACGCGACTACACATATCGTTGTCCCCTTGCATGAAGTGGGTGACAGGGCCAGTATATATAAAGCAAGAAGTAGATATTAGTCTTGTGATCAGCTTTTATGGAACAAACCATGTGGTACAAATTAACTAACGTCCCTACCACTTCCAATCTTCCATACCTTCGCCCATCGCCCTGACTGGGGCAGTTGAATATGTTGGATCTTGCATCATCTATACCCACATAATTACAACCACTAAATGTTTACCTCACTTAAATTGTCATAAGTTATAACATATGCTTATAGGATTATGATATCTTTCACTTTCTTGTAATTTAACCTTTAAATTTGAATACAAGGTTTGGTGATCATGACCCATAGATGAGTTGATTTGAGTAAATAATATTTACATATGGGTTTAATTATAATATACGATGGGTTTGACTTAAGTTGAACAACGAATTAAAATAAGTCGCTCTTAAAGCACATGCTAAGTTAAAATGAGCCCAAATGGGTGAGCAATACCCACTCTTTTTTTTCTTTCTATAAACGATTCATTTCAACTAAGCTAGTTTTATATTAAACCCAGTATAATTGTAACCAAACTGACACTTTTCTAAAAACAACCGATTATGCATGAACTCATTTTCACTAAAATCTATTTTAGCCCAAACCCAGTATTATCCTAACTCGTTATGATACGACACACAACTCGACTCGATCAACTTGTTTTGGCAAGCTTAATTGAACTACACTTGGACCATAAAAAAGCCTAAAATTAATAGTAAGTAAATGGACCTAAATCGAAATTTTAAAATAAAGATATCAATGTGTTCAGTCATTGTTGATTGCTCTCGGTGTGCATCGTTGTATATGTGGGGCCTAGAAGGAGTTGTTCACCATGAGAACACACATAGTTGTATTTTTGCGTGTGTTTGACTATATTAATAATGTCATCTCATTTATTTGAGATTCAAGTAAGCAAAAATCCATACAAAAACTAATAAAATTTGGGTCAGGAGACGAAATGTGAAAAATAAAGAGGTTCGTGTAATGTGAAAAATAAGGTGTTTTCAGGAGACAGAAACATAAGAGTGGTTATAGTAATATTCATTTGAAAATAATTAAGATTTGGTTTATTATTTATAGCCAATTTTGTGACAAAACATCCGTCGCGAAATAATTCCCACTAACAAACGCTTGGAAAATTTGGGCGGTATTTTTATACAAAATCGCATATTTAAAAGTAGCAATGGATTATCAAAGGATAATCCATCGGAAAAAGATTACACCAACAAACATCTATAATGTCTGGATGAAATTCTTGTCTGAGATCTTATCTTTAGTAATGGTGACCGGTTCTTGAGGGAATATTAATTAGAAAATGATTCCCATGGACAACTACAAAGTAGTATGTCCAACATCTCATCAAAATTCTTAAATGCGTCGTTGGCCCTCTGTAATCCATAGATGAAAGTCCTTTTTCCAAGTTTACAAACATTAAAACTTTTAATCAAGTTTTTGTGGGGTATGGTGGGAAGTATCAGAGAATTACTATTTACTAATATAGGTGTTAGTCAGTTCTACTAGCGCTAAGTATTTTCATATTGATACACGAATAATAATGCATATGAAGATAACAATACGTACACAATATAGTGTCTCGTGTCATAAAATTTTGTCACTTTTGACGAGAAAAAGTTTATATGACATTAAAGTATATACTTGACTCTAATTAGTCACGATAAAATGATCAAAAAGAACATATACAAACGTTATGTGTCTCGTGTCACAAATTTTTTTCACTTTTGATGAGATCAAGTTTATATGAAAGTAAAAGTATATATTTGACTCTTAGTCATGATAAAATGATCAAAAAGAACATATACAAACGTTATAGTTTATATGAGAAAAGATTGACTCGCACAAACCTTGATCACATGCAAACACAAAATACAAAATGCTGCACAACCTTATATCAAATGACCAAAGTTAAGGAAAACTAATTATAGAATAGAAAATACGATAATTAACATAGAAAATCGATGAGATAAGTAAGTTTGGTCAAGAACATTGATCAATAACTTACCATTGAACGATGGAAGGACACCAATGGCAGCGAGATCATAGATTTGGTTCGGCGATTTAAAATGGATGATTTGACTTGGTGAAGAGATTTTAAGGTTAAAAGAGGGTAAAACAATAATTTTGGTAAGGTAGCCATAAATAAGCTTAAGCCCTCAACAAAATGTCCGGTGAAAAAAACTTAATAAAGGTAGGGAAACTAATCTATTAGTTTAAGCCAACAAAGCTATATATCCAATTACTAAGCCAGCAGAATAACCAAATCCAAACATATCCTAGATTAGTGACATCTATATCGAATGCAAAAATCTCAACTAAAATATAAGAAAAGTTCATTATTGTGACCACAAAAATATCCTGAATCAAAATCGTGTTGGTATTCAAATATATCGTTACTTTAGATGCCAATAAGAATATATTTCTCATTTTTGTAAAACGTATAGCAAAATATTAAGACATCGTGTAGAGAATAAGTTCTTTAAATAAGTGTGAATGTATACGCACAAATATGCCTATTCAATTAGACACAAAGATAGTATCAACGTGCGAATGTATAGGCGCAAGTATTACTAATGAAATTACGCAAATTCATAAACACATGAACACGTATATATAGATACAATAATATGTATTAAGAGACATAGTAGTTGAAAATTGTTTTGATATGTTTTTTAAAGGGCTCTTAAAACTATTATCTATTAAATCTATCTAATACCTTACTGTTTGGATCTAACCATCACCCCTTAGGATAGAGGGGGATGCCAATACCAGTGTTTTCACGACCGGACCGGACCGGCCGGCCGAACCGGTTGGATCGGGATTCGATGGTGTCAACGGTCCGGTTCTGCATATTTGACTCGCTATTGGAAAAACCGGCCGGTCAAGAACGGTTGTGCGGTTGAACCGTGAATCGGAATCGGCGATTAGACTGGATTTAACAAGAATTCAACGGTGCAAAGGTTGTATCTGCCGGATCTAGAATGGAAAATGACAAGACGTGACGGATCTGCACGTGATATGGTGGGATCCAGATTCAAAGGTTAAGCAGATTCTGAGATGAACATAGTTGATTGCAAGAGATGATTGCTTGATTGAAATGCTTGTCCCTGTTTATCGTTGCTTGGTTGAAAGAGATGGTTGCTTGAATGAATAATAGTTAGGGTTTTTATTAAGGTGGGCTAACTTTTGGGCTGATAACATATTAAGGCAGAATTATGGGCTTAATTAGTGTTGTAAAAATCGCTAGTCGGTGGTCGGCGGTGGAGTGGGGACTAGCGATTAATCGGGATTAGTCGAGATTAATCGGGATTAATCGGATCGGACGTTAATGTATATTTTTCAGTTTTATACATACACATACACATTTTTATATGTAATTTTCAGTTTTATACATACACAAACATATTTTGGCCGGAAATTGGCTGGAATCTCGCTGGAAACCACTAGTTTTTGCTGCAATCTCGCGAATATAGTTGATTTGGGTCGGAATCTCGCCGGAAACCATTGATTTTGATCGGAATCTCGCCGAAAATCGTCGATTTTGGCCGGATTTGACCGTTAACCGATTAATTGGCCGACTAGCCCAAAATTAATCAGTGAAGTGGGGACTAGCGATTAATCGGGGATTAATCGGTGACTAGTCGGGATTTTTGCAACACTGGGCTTAACAAACACTAACGTAAATCGATTCCATGGCTATCAAACTCAAACTGATATAATATAAAATCTGGTTCTTCAGCCCGGTCCGACCGGTCCAACCAATGAACCAGTAAGGTGTCCGGTTCGACGTCCGATCCGGTTATGAAAACATTGGCCAATACTGATCGCCCAAAGCTCTTTAATATTAATTTATTGTAACTAGTGTTCAATATAATGCTTTAAATTACAAAACTCAATCTTTTGTAAACTGCAATGATATAACATAATATTTTGACATAAACAAGAACCTTTAGCCTGATTTTTATACAAAGTTACAATGACCATTAATTTATACAAAATCATAATAATCATCGAAGTTGAGTACCCATACTGCTCCTAAAATACTTGGAACTAGCTTGTCAAGAACTCGAATCGATCTAAGCTTAAATGCAGTTAAGCCCGAGCATGTACTCGAGCTCTTTTAACAGATGAGCTCTAGAATAACTCAAACGAATGTATTATTTATATAAAAATTTTTCATCATAATTTATCTAACATAAACTATGATAAAAATATATAAATAAAAATACTAAACTAGCTAGTCAATCGCCCACCGGGCTAGACCTTCAAAACGTACTCACAAACTGAACTTGAGTTTTAGAAATTAAAGTCAAAACAAACAAGGATTGAGCTCACTCTTAAATCAGGTCAAGCTCAAGTTCAAGTTGTTTACACACCTTTAGAAATTTAACAATTATAGACCCATTTTTCCTAAAAAAAAAAATATCTCCTTAATGCTTGAACCCACCCTCATTTATATACTGATAATATAGTCCTGCCTTTCCTCTTCGTCTCCTTTAAACATCTTCCTCTCATCAATACTCTTAACTCGTAACCTATGTCGACATATGGCACCATTCCAACATCCTCCGACGATGGAGCTGGCGGTACCTCAAAAGTCGAATTCCTATCCCGTGCAACCGAACGCAAAAAAACCGGCCTGGGCGAACGAAGGCCATGGAAACAAATGTTCGATCTACACTCATTTAACCTCCCACATTCATCCACGGACACCATTTCACGTATCAAAACCAACTTCCAATACTTCCAAAAGAACTACGTCATAATCGTACTCATAACCTTATTCTTAAGCTTGTTATGGCACCCGATCTCTTTGATCGTGTTCGTGGTGCTAATGGCTGCATGGCTGTTCCTCTACTTCCTCCGTGACGAGCCACTGGTGATATTTCACTACACGGTCGATGATCGCGTGGGTATAGCGGTGTTATCCGTTGTTACTATTGTTTTGCTGTTGCTGACTGGTGCCACGATGAATATATTGGTTTCGGTTTTGGTTGGAGTGGCGGCGGTGATGGTGCACGAAGAGGTATGCACCCGCCTTAACATCGAGCGGGGCGGGTCAACCCACAAGATATAGACAAGAGGCTTGAAATCAGGATGTCATGAAGACGCAAAGCCAAAACCTATGCGCGTGGCGCATATCACATATGCTCACGCATATCATATGCTCACGCATCACATATGCTCACGCATATCATATATGCTCACGCATCACATATGCTCACGCATATCATATATGCTCACGCATCACATATGCTCACGCATCACATATGCTCACGCATCACATATGCTCACGCATCACATATGCTCACGCATATCACATCTGCGCGTGGCGCATCTGCGCGTGGCGCATCTCACATATGCTCACGCATATTACATATGCTTGCGCATATCACATGCTCACGCATATCACATCTGCGCATGAAACATCTGCGCGTGAGAATAAAGAGAAGACCTCGCGCATCCCCAGGATAGGCGCATATCACACATGCACACAATCAACCACGTCCTTATCCAAATCAAGATAAGGACAACCATTATTGTGCTCATCAGACAACCTTCCAGAAGGTATCCTTTAAGGAATAAAGAATATGCTGATATTGACAGCTGCCAATGAAGGGTGGACAACTCAGCAAAGCCCATGTGCTACCACGTGATTGCACATGGGTCAGGTGAAATACCTTGGTCAGAGAATAACCAATGAAAAAGCATCAGGTGTCCTAAGGACACGTGGCGCGAAGCAATAGGAGGAGGCCAAAAAGGCCCTAATTGGGTCTGAGCCCAATCATTGGAAACCCTAATACTATAAATACCACACCACCTCCACAGTGGGAGGTAAGCAAGAAAATATATTCTAAGTTCTTACTCACTTTCACATTCTTATCATCTTCTCCTACAATATCTTATTCTCACGCCGGAGGGTTACCCCAAAGAGGACCCCTCTGTCCCTTTCTGAGGGGTAAGTTCACGGTGCTGCTCATTTTGTAGGTAGAAGAACTCATATTCCGGAAAACCATCGGTGATACAGCACACTCATACCCGAGGAACGTTGATCGTATATAAGTAAGTCGATCCACGCTTCTTCATTGGCGCCATCCGTGGGACAACGGCAACAAAACCACTATTTCACCAATTTTCTCTCTGAAAATCTTCACCATGGTTTCCGGTGTTCGAAACAGCGATCAAGTTCTGGAGGATAATGAGCTTGAGGATGTTAATGAGGGACATCAGTTTCTGAGGGCGCCGCGTGATACTGCGCGCACCACCAGTAACCATCCCTTCATCACAACACCTCATAGCCAGACTGAAACTCCTCCAGACGATCTCACGTTCCAAAATCTGACTGGTGCAAAACAAAAAGGACCAATGGGTCAGGAAGTTAAAACCAATGACCCTAAAGAATGGCTCATAAACGAACAACGACGTTTAATGGACAAATACAATGAACTGGTAAAACACAAAAAGTTAGCCGACTTGACACAAAGGCTCGCATTTGATAAACAAACCATTCAAGGAACAACAAAAAAGGCGCGCGCGCCGGAAGATGGTCACTCTGTTCACACCGAACACGCTGATATTAGTGATGAGGAAGAGGTGCACAGCATTAGGAAGACGCGAGATACTCATGCAGGAGGGTCACAGCTCCGCGCGCACATGAACATAGCGCCTGGAGCCAAAGCCGATATGGATCTATACACACCATACAACCCACAAGCGAAAGAGCAAGTGGACGTAACCACACCATATAGGCCAGCCATCTTGGTAAAACATTCAAAATTCACTGAGCACATCGCGAAGGCTCCCATTCAACACAAAACTAAGATGCCAAGTGGTTTAGGCAAGTACGATGGCACAACAGATCCAGACGATTTCTTACAAGGTTTTTACAACACTGGAAACCTAGAAAGCTGGACAATGCCAACATGGTGTCACATGTTTGCTCGCTGCCTCACGGGCGCAACGCGTGTCTGGCTCGAAAGCTTGCCGACAGGACAAATCGATGGGTTCGAAGAGCTATTGGAAAAGTTCCAGGCTCACTTTGTACAGCAGCGCAGACACACGCGCGACCCCGATGACATCATGCACTGCGTGCGCAGGAATGATGAAACCATTGAAGACTACATAACTCGTTTCAATCAGGAATCTCTTGCAATTGGAGGTATCACTGAACACTCTTGCGCGTGGCCTTTATACAAGGTGCGCGCAGTGATCAACTCCGCAGAGCTCTCGTGAGCAGAGATGGCATGCCAACCACTTGGGCTAAGCTTATGGAAGCATCGCGAGTCTTCGCGCGAAATGAAAAACAAATTGCCCAAGACAGAGCAAGAGATAGAGGGCATCAAACAGAAACACCACGCAACAATGAAAGGAGGGGCAAACAAAACTCCGTATGGTCCAGGTTGCAACAAACCAATTATTCTCCCGCAGAAAAGCAAGCGCAACAAAGTTCACCCCAGCCCCAAAAAGACATGCTTAATCGCGGAGAGGGGGACAGGAAGGAAGGCGCCAGAGAGCCTAACAGACCTCTACCAAGAATATGGACCCCCCTCACCAAAACTCCTTCGCAAGTGTTAAACACAGAGAATGTCCAGTTTAAAAGCCCCAGGCCATTACTCCATAAGGGACCATCAAACAGTGACAAGTATTGTGAGTTTCACAAATCCACAGGGCACAACACCGATGCATGCCACCATTTGAAGGATGCGATCGAAAAAGATGTAAAATCAGGCAAGTTGGCTCACCTGGTAAAAAATCCAAGACCAGAGAATGAACAACCAGACGGAGCCCCAGCCAGTAAAAAGTTCAAAAGAATCTGTGTAGCTGAAGGAGGAAGGCAAGGGAAAAGATCGAGGAAGAGAAGCGCGCAAGTCCAAGGGGATTGGCGCGAGCAACAAGTAATCTTCCCAAGAATCAGAGGAGGCCCGTCTATCAGCAGTCCTCTAGTCATCACTGCACACATCGCTCATTATGAGGTGTCAAAAGTCATGGTGGACACCGGCAGTGAATCAGATATCATGTATGAGCAATGTTTCAGGAAGTTGGATCCAGCAGACCAAGCAAGGCTCGAAATTGTGAATGCACCAATCTCGGGTGTCTCAAACAAAATTATTCACCCCCTAGGTCAGGTACAATTTGAACTAACTATGGGGGATGAGAAACACAAGCGAGCTGAAATTGTCAACTTCTTGGTCTTGCCCACCACTTCATGCCATAATATGATCTTGGGTAGAGGAACGATTGCCCAATTCAACGCCATACCGTCACCAGCGCACGGCGCGTTGGGGTTCCCAACACCAACAGGAGTAACATTTGTATACCGAGATCATTTGTGCGCAGTAACAAGTATACCTCGAGAAGGGAGAATGAAGCTTCCAATGGCAAACAACGCGCCAGAGGAATGGATTCTCAACCCAAAATTCCCAGAACAAACAATCACAATTGGAGCTACGATATCAGATGACACAAGGGTGAGAATGAAAAGATTGCTCACAACGTATATATCGGTCTTCGCGTGGCAACATTCTGATATGACTGGGGTTCCGCGAGACCTGGCGCAGCATTCTCTCAACACATTCAAGTCTGTAGAGCCAATTGCTCAAAAGAAAAGAGTCATGGGAGATGAGAAGGCAAAGGCCATGAATGAGCAAGTAGAAGATCTACTGCGCGCAAATATCATCCGCCCAATACGATACCAAACATGGGTAGCCAATCCTGTGATGGTAAAGAAGAGCAATGGGTCATGGAGAATGTGCATTGATTTCAAGGACCTCAACAAAGCGTGTCCAAAAGATTGTTACCCCCTCCCAAACATTGACGCGAAGGTGGACTCTGTGGCGCCATTTAAGCTCAAATGTTTCCTGGATGCCTATAAGGGCTATCACCAAATTCAAATGGCACCACAAGATGAGGACAAGACTGCTTTCAGAACTGACAAGGGTGTTTTTGTTACACAAAAATGCCCTTTGGTTTGAAGAATGCAGGAGCCACTTACCAAAGACTCATGGATGCAGTTTTCAACGAGCAAATTGGAAGAAACTTAGAAGTCTATGTGGATGATTTGGTGATTAAAAGCAGGGAGGAAAAACAAATGCTCAAAGACATCGAAGAAACCCTTCGGCGCCTAAAGGAAGTAAACATGAAGCTCAACCCGAGCAAATGCACATTCGGCGTAGAAGAAGGGAAATTTCTCGGTGTAATGGTCACCAAGGATGGTTTCAAGGTGAACCCATAGAAGGTGGAGGCTATCCTCGACATGCCCTCGCCATCCACCATGAAGGAAGTTCAAAAGTTGAATGGTAGATTGGTATCAATTAACAGGTTCCTAGCGAACCATGCAAGCAAATCTACCCCATTCGTTAACACATTGAGAAATTGCTTAAAGAAAAGCCAATTCAAGTGGACGCCTGAGGCCGAGCAAGCTTTCAGTGAGATAAAAGAATGTCTGATAAATCTGCCTGCGCTCACAGCTCCACTACCTGGCGAAACTCTAACGTTGTACCTGTCAGCAGGAGAGCGCGCCATTGGCGCAGTGTTGTTGGTGGATCGCAAGGGAATCCAAACACCAATCTATTATGTAAGTCGGGTGCTGACAGATCCTGAGACGCGCTACACCATCATAGAAAAGTTAGTTTTATCACTAACACATGCGTCGCACAAGCTTCATAGATATTTCAATGGTCATCCCATTGAAGTCCTGACTGATTACAACATCCAGCAAGTCTTGCGAAGTCCCGCGCTCTCAGGAAGGCTGACAAAATGGGCGCTGGAATTAGGGGAGCACACGATCACCTACAAACCTCGTCCAGCAATCAAGGGACAAGTCTTAGCTGATTTCATTGTAGAAATCCCTGAAGGAAAAGTCGAAGAGGCTCAGCGCGAAGTAGACCCTCCGCAACCCAATAATGAAGAAAATGTTTGGAGATTATTCACTGATGGAGCTTCAAACAACGAAGGGTCCGGCGCAGGCCTCAAACTGGTGGATCCAGAAAATCATGAGTATACTTACGCAATCAGGTTGGATTTCAAGAGCACCAACAATGAAGCTGAGTATGAAGCCCTGCTGGCTGGTTTGCGCATCGCGCACAAGTTCGGAGTTAAAAAGCTAGAGGCTCATGTCGATTCATACTTGGTAGCAGCACAGGTCAATGGCCTTTATGATGCCAAGAAGAACACTATGCCTCTGTATTTAGAGCAGGCGAAGAAACTCACCGAGCAATTTGACTTCTTCAGAATCATACATATTCTGCGCAGTGAAAACAAGTCTGCCGACGCGCTGAGCAAGATGGCATCAACCAGCTTCGATCATTTCGGCAAAGATGTCAGAGTGGAAGTAATGAGCAACCCGTCGGTGAAAGCGAAGTCTGTCCTTGTAATTAATACAACACCTTCATCATGGATAACTCCAATAATGGAATTCTTGAAGGAGGGAAAAGTACCAGACGATCGCGCACAGGCGAGGAAGATAGGACACAAATCGCAGAACTACAAACTGCTTGATGGTACGTTATATCGACGCTCTTATCTTGGACCGCTCATGAAATGCTTAGACGCCGAGGAAGCAAGCTATGTGATCAGAGAGATACACGAGGGAATCTGTGGAATACATTCTGGCCCGCGCATGGTGGTTGCCAAGGCAATGAACGCAGGTTACTATTGGCCAGGCATGTACTTGGACGCGTTAAAAGAGATCCAAAAATGCAAAGCGTGTCAGAGCTATGCGCCAAACACCATGCGGCCAAAGAAGAACTTGATTCTGGTGACCTTCGCATGGCCTTTCCACAAATGGGCAATCGATATTGTGGGTCCCTTACCACAAGCGCAAGGGCAGTTAAAATTTTTGGTAGTGGCAGTAGATTATTTCACAAAATGGGTTGAAGCCAAGCCACTGGCAAAAATCACAGCCGAGGCAATGAAGCAATTTATTTGGAGCCACATCATATGCCGTTTTGGCCTGCCCATGGAAATTGTGAGCGACAATGGCAAACAATTCACTGACAAGAAGATATCCAGTTGGCTCAAAGAATTGCGCATCAACCAGGTCTTTACTTCAGTATACCACCCTCATGGGAATGGCCAAGTGGAACGCGCGAACCAAAGCTTGCTGAATGGGCTGAAGAAAAGGTTGGAGGGAGAATCCCATTCATAGGTCGAGGAGCTACCTAATGTCCCGTGGGCGCACAGGACATTAAGCAAAACCAGCAATGGCGAATCCCCGTTCAGCCTAACCTATGGAACGGAGGCTATGATTCCAGTAGAGATTGGATGCCCATCCTATAGAGTGCTCATGATGAGTAAGACGGATAACGAGCGCGAAAGGAGGTTGGATCTCAACTTACTTGAAGGGCGCAGAGAGGCGGCTATCATCAATGAAGCCAAATACAAGAAAAAACTAGAAAAATATTACAATCAGCGCGTGAAAGAATGCCACTTCAAGAATAATGATTTTGTCCTTCGGAACAATGAAGCTAGTCGCGCGATACCCCTGGGAAAGATGTCCCCCAACTGGGAGGGACCTTATCAAGTCTCGGAAGAATTGGGAAAAGGCGCATACGCTTTAAAAGATTTGAATGGAAAGAAGATCCCGCGCACATGGAACGCAACACAGCTTAGAAAACGTTTCATGTAAAAATTGTCAAGTTTGTAATCAAGGCTTTTTAAGCCATTATGAATAATGATACGCGCTATTTTCTCTTAATGTGTGTTCTATTACCTTTTGCATACATGTTTCACACTTCCCTTTATTAATTTTGAGCAATATGACAACATTGTATTGACATCAAACTAAAAATAAAACGAAGTAAAACATACATGCGCGAGCTTCAAGCTCAAACGCGTTAACGAGTTTTAACTCTAAAACGTCAGGGCCTTAGCCCAATAATATGAGCCTTAGCTCAGGGCCTTAGCCCAATAATATGAGCCTTAGCTCAAATTACTCACAACATCCATCCTACATGCTGCGCAGCTAGACCATAAAAATACCTAAGCACAGCTAAGGCAAAGCACATGCCAAAACATAGTTGTTAAGGTCTCAGGTCGAGGTCGCGCATGGGATTATAATGGATATCAGAGTAACACATACTGACACGTAAAGGCTAAAAAACTCATTCATAATTCCCTATAATAAATGCGCGATAACGTCGCGCAAAAGAGGAATAATGAAATGCCAAGGCACGTGTCAGCATATTCAGAATATTGCAAAATAACTTGAAATATGACAAGGATTAAGTAAAATAATTTCCTTACAACCTTGTTCAAGTTTCAATGTGCAAGCATATCTTATATTCAACAAGCAAACACATGCAATATAAAGAGATGAATTGGGAATGCGCAAGATGCGAATAAGGAAAAAACAAAATTTCATTCCAAAACATAGAAGTTTACAAATTTACAAATGATGAGATAAAAACTACAAAAAAAAAAACATGAAGGGCTTTTCAAGTCTCTATATCAATATCAGCCTCTTCATCGTCCTCATCATTACCTCCTCCCTCAGCATCTGGCGCAGCCCGCTCCTCGTCATCTCCAAACTTACCATAATCAAGCTGTTCGTCTTGAATGGAGTCGTCTTCTATCACGATAGTGTCAGGAGTAGGTCCTTTGGCGACACCAGAGCCGCTGGCAGAGGCAGCATTGCCCGCGCCATCATCGCTGCCACCAGTCCCTTCACATTCATCAAGTAATTTCTTTAGCGCGCCAAGATCGGGCTGGTCAGCAAGCGCGACTATCTGCAAGTCACCAGGAAAAGTATGAGTACAAAAGATTAGGAAAATAAGTCAAAGTAAACTCATTAAGGTTAAAATACCTGCTCAAGGATGGGAATTGGAGTATTCAAGTACTTCTCCCCCACCTCGGCCATGTCAGCGCAGACAGCGTCGAGCTGATAAGGGTAGTCGGATGGATTCTTCTTCAGCATGCCTTATTCATTGCCATTCTTAAACCCTTCAGCTCGACCCACCAAGCACGATGCTGCATTGCAATCCATCACAAGGGTCTGAAACTCGTCTGAGTATTTCATCGCATAAGCGCAACGAGTCACACCCTGTGAAAATAGCCATTGACGATCCCACGCGAGGGAAGAAACAGACGTCTCAAGAGCAGGAATCTGAGAGTTTAACAACTCAACAGTTTCCTTGGCTTGTTTTAGCTCTTCTTTGTCAGACGCTGCTGCCGCCAAGGCTTCATTCTTTTCCGCTCGCGCAGCATCGAGCTCTTTCTTCAGGCGCGCAACCTCATTCTCTAATAAAGATTTGTCAGTGTTAGCCTGCGCAAGAGTTTGGTCACGCGCCTCTGCCTCCAACTCCAGGTCACGCGCCCGGTGCGAGTACTTGGCGGCATCCGCTTCTGCCACCTGCAGCTTCTCCCGCGCAGCTTGTAGCTCATGCCCGCGCTTCACAAAAGCAGCGTTGGCACTTGCCCGGTTCTCGCTAAGTTCCGCTTGGAGTTTCTCAGCCCTCTCTCGGGCATCAGAAAGATTCCAAGCTGAAACCTTAGCCTCTCGCATGGCCTCCACAACGGCATCACGCACTTTTATATATTCATTGCGAAGCTCTTGGGAGGCAGCAAAGAACGCAGGCCCAGCAAAAAGGTGGTCATTAAGCAAGTCCACGCGAGCGCGGTCCTCTTGAAACCTCCTCTCAGCCGGAGGAACAGAGTGAGCCCAGAAGTCTTAACATACGCCCATGGATTGAAATGAGCTATCTTCAGTGATATTCCAGCTCGGGCGGTATATGTGATCGGCTTCCTGCAAACACAAAGCAACGTTTTAGTCATCTAAACACTAATATGGAAGTCCGCACAGCGGAGCAAAACAAACTTATACCTACGGAGAACCGGCAGAAAAGTCAGCACCAGCCCCATGAGAAGAAGGCTGCGCCACGAAATCTCGTGGCGCTACAGGGCTTGCGCGGCCACCATCAGAGCCTTCAGAATTGACCTCCTCATCCTCTGTAACAGGTCTCTTCTCCTGCGACTTGGAAAAATCAAAAACAATCTCACGAGGGCTGCGCGCAGGAGAAGGTGAGGGAGGTCTTGACGCCGTTAGATCAGCGCGTAAAATAGTCTCCTGCTCCTTAGTAATCCCAATGAGAGGAGATTCAGTGCTTGTTGGAGCAGGAGCAGAACTAACGGCGCCGGCGCCGGCGCCAGCAGTGCCACCAGCAGCTTGTGTGCCAGCTATAATTCCTATGAAAAAACCAACAAGGAGAAATGATTCATGACTTGATCTAAAGGAAAATATCAGAAAATCAAAGCGCAATAAATACCTTGGCGCAGCGCCGTCCGCGAATTGAGCATCGCCATGAAGTCCATTTCCCCCCTTTTCGAGGGTAAAATAGGGGACTTCAAAGCAACCTTCGGCGCAGCCTCGGTACCTTGCTGCGCCTGAGGTTGAGCCACCAAAGTCGCCGGCTCTACAAACATTTGAGTGAACAAAGCTTCATTAATAACTCTATCGGAATCACGCTCATAAAACCACAAAATATAAACAAAGTATACCTGTTGGAGAAGATGAAACAGCAGGCGCAGCGCCGCTTCCCTTGTCCGCCGCGCGAAGAGACGAGGTGGCAGCACCATACCTCGTGTGGACGGGAGGATTGCCCACACCTCGAGGCAAAGAAGACGAGGAAAACTTGGAGGTAAATCCCTTGGTTTTCTCAAGTCCCTTCGCTTGGGTAGGAGGAAGATTCTGGGCAACAGGGGCATCATTTTTCTTCTATTTTTTTTACTGGCCCCTGCGCCAGTTTTGCCTTTAGCTTTGCGCTTGAGTTGTGGCGCCTCAGCTGCTTCCTCCTCCACCTCCTCTTCCGCAAGCTCCAACTCATAGTTCTCGAGCGCATCTACAATACGTGCAACAGAAATGTTAACCAAATTTGGTATTCTAAAGGCATAAGCATAAGTACAAAGGCTTACCAGGCGCATCGCTGTCAAAGCAAAATTCTAAATCGACAGGGATGAACATATCATCGAAGCGATAGGGGAAAGCAACTTCCCCAGCGCTCAGCGCGACAGAGCCGCCCTCCATATGCTCGTCATAGGCGGCGTGGACGTATTTCCTTGCTTACTGCATAAAACAAGACAAATGATATCAGCAAAACGAATTATATTCGCTCAGAAATAATGCAATGAGCTAATAACTCACCTAAGCCATCAACATGGACAACAGGCTCAGTTGCGCTGTCGGTCCACCTCTTGCTCATACCAACCCCCACCAGCGCCTCCTCGCAAATATTCTTGGCGGGGGATGGTTCAGCAGATAACTTGTTAACCCATGCGCCCGTTGGGTTCTTAAGAACATTCTCATCCGCGGGCGCAGAAGTGATCGAGCGCATGGTCATGCGGATGGGAATCACACCAGCCTTAATATAAAAAAAATTTTCAGCCCAGTCATGAAGGCTTTTGAAGGAAACAGTGCAGCACTTAACCTTCTGACTGCGTGGTATGAATGAGAACCAAGAATCTTGGATTTTTGGCTTGTAAAAATATTGAAAGCGCCGAGGGGTGGGCTCCTCGCGCTGAGCTTTGCACATGAACTCAAAATAAGTCATGCGCACTAGTCCACAAGGATGGACTTGGGATATGTGAATCCCATAAAACTGAAGGAGCGCACCCATAAACCTTGTCATCGGAAGACGAAGGTTACAGTGAGTGAAAAAGTGAGAGTATAAAGAGATATAGCCGGTGGGCGGATCTGCCGCCGTTTGCCCGGTCGCCGGGAGCAGACAGCTGTACTCAGGGAGAAAACCCTGAGAGGCGACGAGATTATCGAAGTCAGACTGTTTCAATTTGCATGGAATCTCATCCCATCTCTTCACCGTTTTGTCTTCCCCACCTCCTTCGACGAGGCCTCGGCAGCCCGTTTACCCTTGCCGGTCTTCTTCAAAGTGGACATAACCAACGACTTTACACGGCGTTTGCTGGGGGAAATTGTGGTGTCTGGGTTATCAGACATACAATTGTGAATCAAACAGTATGGTTACTTTAAGCACGGAAATCTGGAAGCAAAGGATAAAGGCTCTTAATCGGAATGAAAATTGAAGAAGAAAGAGCTCTGAAAATAACAATGAAGATGAAGAAAAGACCACTCAAAAGGCTTGCTTTTATAGGCCCAGGAGAGAGAAAGAAACAGGTAATGATCAGAGTTACGCTCACGCGCCCCCACTAGCAGATGCAGGCTAACATGAGCGCGACACGTGTTCCTGACACTGTATGAAGAGACATGAAAGGCCACTGTAGCACCTCGAGCACACGAAAAGTCTGACACATAACGTCTCCATCTCTGACGCATGTCAGCACCAACCAACCACGTACATGGACGATTCATTTCAACCAAAAGGATAGAATTTCGCGCAACGCACTTGTGAGAAATGAAAAAGAAAAGATAAACCCTATTAAAAAAGCAAACCATTAAGTCTAATATCTATCTTACCTCGCTCGCGCGAGACAAGACACACATTAGACTGGGGGGCTTGAAGAGGTATGCACCCGCCTTAACATCGAGCGGGGCGGGTCAACCCACAAGATATAGACAAGAGGCTTGAAATCAGGATGTCATGAAGACGCAAAGCCAAAACCTATGCGCGTGGCGCATATCACATATGCTCACGCATATCACATATGCTCACGCATCACATATGCTCACGCATCACATATATGCTCACGCATCACATATGCTCACGCATATCACATCTGCGCGTGGCGCATCTGCGCGTGGCGCATATCACATATGCTCACGCATATTACATATGCTTGCGCATATCACATGCTCACGCATATCACACCTGCGCGTGATAATAAAGAGAAGACCTCGCGCATCCCCAGGATAGGCGCATATCACACATGCACACAATCAACCACGTCCTTATCCAAATCAGGATAAGGACAACCATGATTGTGCTCATCAGACAACCTTCCAGAAGGTATCCTTTAAGGAATAAAGAATATGCTGATGTTGACAGCTGCCAATGAAGGGTGGATAACTCAGCAAAGCCCATGTGCTACCACGTGATTGCACATGGGTCAGGTGAAATACCTTGGTCAGAGAATAATCAATGAAAAAGCATCAGGTGTCCTAAGGACACGTGGCGCGAAGCAATAGGAGGAGGCCAAAAAGGCCCTAATTGGGTCTGAGCCCAATCATTGGAAACCCTAATACTATAAATACCACACCACCTCCACAGTGGGAGGTAAGCAAGAAAATATATTCTAAGTCCTTACTCACTTTCACATTCTTATCATCTTCTCCTACAATATCTTATTCTCTCACCGGAGGGTTACCCCAAAGAGGACCCCTCTGTCCCTTTCTGAGGGGTAAGTTCACGGTGCTGCTCATTTTGTAGGTGGAAGAACTCATATTCCGGAAAACCATCGGTGATACAGCACACTCATACCCGAGGAACGTTGATCGTATATAAGGAAGTCGATCCACGCTTCTTCAGTGCATGCCGCGGTTAGGAAGATGGAGGACTTGTGTTTAGAAGAAGACGGTGGGTTTTTGGCGGTGTCTTCTCCGGTGGCTTGAATGATGATGATGATGATGTTGGTTTGTTAATGTTTAATTTTAGTGATGAGTTGAAAGTGTGATGACACATGTTGCTGTCTTTTGAAGTGGATCTATTTCTGTACCTGATTATTATTATTATTATTATTATTATTATTATTATTATTGTAATGAAATGCATTTAAAGTTTGACGAACTAAACTTTTTAAAAATGGACTTTCACTTTTCGTTTGTTTAGCAGGGGACGCTTGAGGGTGTGCGATGTGGACCTCCGGTCAGGGTACGTGTGTTTCCGGAGCATCTAAAATTTTAAAAATTTTGATATTATATTATATACATATATATAGAATATCCGAACATTTAAGTTCGCTATTTTATAATACCCAAACACTTATTGTCTGTGTGGGTCATAACTCATTATAATATCATGATTTTGCTAATTGTTATGTATATTATTATAACTTTAATCGCCGTATAAAAAATGTTTACATTATTTAGTTCGTTAAGGCTTAAAGGGTATATTTTTTTACAAGCTCGGCCAGGGTACGCGAATTTTCAGGGTTGGCCCTGCAGTTTAGAGTTCAAAATTTTTAAATAGAAAGATAATAGATAACGGATACAATAACTAGGCAGATACCAACTCGTTAGGGTCTATACGACTTGTATATGCTAATACAAGTCGAATCACTACTACACAACATATCAGTTTGAAGCGGTTAAATGTAAGCTTAGAAGCGGTTTTTAACCGCTTCTAAGGAGCTGACTTCTAATAAATTATTTCGTCCATTTAAAGCGGTTTCTCATTTTCATGTATTTGAAGCGGGTATTTCTTTGAAGCGGTTTTATACCATAACCCGCTTCTAACAGACAAAACATACAAAAACCATACAGCCGCTTCTAACACACAAAACATCTGCAGCTTAAAATTTACTGAATTAGCTAGCTGCTTAAATTACAAACACAAGATGTATAAACATCTGCAGATTAAGCAAAACACAACATCTGGATATTTAATTAAAGAACATTATTAATCAAAATCAAACACACACACACACACACATATATATAGGTATTGGATTATTTCAGAAGTTTTTTTGCTGCGAGAAGTGCGAGAAGTGAATGTGTAACTCTATTAATCCCTAATTTCACTCCATTTTTTATGTGTAGGTGCATATGTATGTGTGTAGGTATGTATGTTTGTATATGTGTACGTATGTTTGTATATATGTATGTCTGTTTGTATGTGTGTAGGTACATAGGTTTGAATGTGGCTCGGTGCATTTATATGTTTGTAGGTAGGTTTGAATGCGTAATTAAGACATAAATACAATCAACCTACATATATGTATGTAACATCATATGAAAGGGATTGATATTAGGGATTAATGGAGTTATATATTCACTTCTCGCACTTCTCGCTGTAATATCACTTCTCGCAAGATCCATCCCCGTTATATATATATATATATATATATATATATATATATATATATATATATATATATATATATATCTAAAAGCATACAAAATTTCAAAATTCGATCAAAAGTACAAACAGGATACAAGTTTTCAAAATTTAACGATATCGATGAAAAGCATACAAATCAAATTTAAAGTGGGCATGTTCGCAAACAATCTATCAAAAAGCGGCGACATTACTCCCATTATGGTATCATCAATCTCCTTGAGCTAAATAAATCCCGATTCATGCCAAATCTAAACCAAATAAATATAGTTAGAATAACCGAACAAAACCACTCTTATATATACGAACCCGACAAACGTTAACAAAAAAACAACCTAATCCAAACTAACCCATAAATGAAAACCCGGAACAAAAAGTATGACCTTACTTTTAAGTTTAGCTTTAAAACCGAATCTGACCCAAAGAAACCCAAGCCCAAATAACCAAAACATATATGGTAACTAATCCCAATTGACTAAAATACCTTGGTAACCAAAGTTTACCTAATCTGCGGTTATGAAATATTTTGTATATACTACAACCATGGTTGCAAAAGTCGCTAGGCGTGACTGGGGAGTTGGGTGTACTCGAAGAGTGCTCGGAAATAGTAGATATAAAGAAAATTAAGATTTAGATATTATATATATGTCAAATATCAAAATTTTATCATTATTTATAACAAAATAATGTATCAATATAGATAAGGTAATTACAATTTTAAATACTAAATTATTCAAAAATTTGCTAATCATTAGTTAAAAAAAAGTGATATTCATGTTTTAATAATTAATATTATAGAAATATGAATTATGTTTTATTTTTTAAGTCAAAATAAGGCGAAGTTGACCAAATAGATATGATTATGGCTGAAGTTGACCACATATAATCGTTCCTTAATAACTAGGCGGAGTTAAAGAACCTCCACTTGGCACCATACCTTGTAGCGAGTACTCGGCCCTGTAGACCTACTTTTACAACATTGACTACAACTAACAAATACATATAAGCAATAAAACACAAACTAATGACCAAAATATCACAAAAAATAGGTCTCCAGGTTTTGTTTTTAGAGAAAACCCGAACAACCCAACACAAGCCGGAATAACAAACCCGACTTGGGAACTAAAGAAAACTGCAAAACTAACCTAATATATATTTAGTGTAATAAATAAATTATTATTAATAATTAGAAAATTCTTACATTGTTGGGGAATTGATTATGATAATGATAAAGAAATTCGAAAATATGCTTTATGACCATATATCCACATTCCCAACTGCCTGGTTGTTGTTTGCACTACAATATAAAAATACACTTAACTAGAAACCAATTAGCAAAAACTAAAAAAAAAATAGAAAAAATAGAAAGCATACCTGAACCATTTTCCATGTAAACATTTACCCAAAAGCTTCTCGAATTATGTTCGAAGAAGATAATTTTCTTGGTCCTTTATGCCTTTTATTGAGTATAAAATAAATACTTCTTTACGTTTTGGGGGGAAATTATAAACAAGATCCAATGACCCCTACAAAACATAAAGTTATAGAATAATTAGATAAAAATATAGTCATAAGCTATATAAAAATTAATTAAAAGACGTAACAATAAAATATGTATTACTCTGCCAAATGTGGAGCAAACAAATATTCTTTATCTTTATGAAGACTTAATACGTCGATAATGTGACGTTTAACTTTTATGGGTTCAAGCTGGCACAAATGTGCGGTGATAAAGTCTGCTCTTAGAAAACCGCAAGGCCTACCTAAACGAATAGACTCCTAGTAAAAATACCTTAAATTAAGAAAAATAAACATTATAAAATTATTAAAGTCAATAATCTATAAAACCGGTAAATTGTACAAAAAAAACTTACATTTTAAACCAATTTTCGAGGGTGACATCAAGCCACCCTTTTGCGAATACTTTTTATATGGCCTCATACTCAAGCCAATTTGATGTTACCGTGGAAAACATGCCCTCAGGTGTAGAAAACCCTACTGGATCAGATTCCCACACAACATAACGAGGTAATCGGTCAACCAAAGTTTTAATCCTTTTCGATAGGCTTTTAATTACCTTCAAAGCTTTATCTATTTCTTTGGCTTGCCTTTCTTCATTAGTTTGAACGATTTTCTTCACCTGTGGTTGTTCAAGCTTAACTTTTTATTGGAAGCGGTTGAACTTGATCATCTTCCAAATCGGTCCACTAAAACAACAAACAATTTGTTATAATCTAAACTCTCACTCTCTTTCACACACACACACACACACATGGGGTTGTAAACGAGCTCGGTTCATTAGCTTATGAGAGCCCGACTCGTTTCAAGCTATGGCTCGGCTCGCTTGTTATTTATTAGTTAACTTATACTAATAAAAGAAAATTTATGAGAAAAAAAATGAAAACCATAAAACCAATTATTATTAAGTTAATGAAAAAAAATCAAATTACAAAAACATTATACATGCCCAACTAACCCGAACTATAAAGTAACCCGGACCCATCTAACCTGAAACCCGAATACATATCATATATGTACTACAATAAAAGAAAATTTATAAGAAAAAAAAAAGAAAACCATAAAACCAAAACAATATCTAACAACATATCATATATGAACTGTCATATCAACATGATTTATAATTGACAGATTCTTAGAGCATGTTTGAGGATTAGGCCTACCAGAACACGTTCGTTTTTCTATTTGTGAATTGGTCATAAAACCTGGTTCTGGATCTGACCGCGGGTACAAGCCATGTTTCCGGTTCTCATAAAATCCGGACCCACGGGAACCGGTTCGCATAAAATCCCAACACTACCATATAATGGAAACCCTTAACCGGACATGTCCAACGTTCAGTTCGCTGTCCGAACGACATGTCCAGTCCATTAAGACTTGATATATGAAGCTTTCTTCCAACTTGAATTAATGAAAAAAGTTACCAAGCATTTGACAGTATATATGTATATATTACTCACATCTATTTGAGGTAAACATGGATTAACCGGAGCCCGACTAACCCGAAACTTGTTCGGGTTTACCCGACTAACCCGTAAGCTTATCGGGTTGACCCTATTAAACCGGTCCGATTAAACAAGTAATATACATTAAATAATAATAATAATAATACAAGAAAATATATACAACTATTGATCAACCAAATATACGTTTAAGGCGTTTATGGGCCACTGAACACATTTACCAAGGGTGTGACTCATTACACTAATTTTATTGGTGCATGTCTGATTGGGACCGGGAAACCCACATACTGTGGTGTGATAGTATCAATTTTTACTATCAAACAATCCTCGTTTATGAGAATGTATTGTACGATACTATCCCCTGAAGTAGGATATGCGTGTCCTTCAGCAATGACTATTTTCATAGACGCATCAAAGTGCATAAACAATTCACATGCACGTAGATCCTGAAAAAACAAATAAAGTTTCAAACAACATGAATATAATGGTTTTTCTGAATCATCAAAAAGATGTTTTAGTTTGTCTAGTTCATCATCACCAGCATCTGTTTCTAAATTGTTAAACATATCGTTTAAATTGTCGTTGGTGTCATTTATTGAATTATGTTTATCGTCATTCTCTAAATTTTTTGACGACGTGCCACGATCACCCAGTGACTCACCATGCATTGACCAACAAGTGTATCTAGGCTTAAAACCACGAGTCTTCAAATGAAACTCTATTTCATTGATATTATCAAATCTTTTTGTAATTTTGACAATCCCTACAAGGACAACAAATCATTTCATCTCCAGCTTTCACTTGATTATCTTTGGAAACCATAAGAAAATCTTGAACGCCATTTATATATGTTTTTTTAGTAGTTGGAAGGCCATACATCTAGTCTTTACGATCCATCTGAAAAGAAAATAACAAATAAATATATGTATATGGTGTAAATTGGTGCACTAATGCGGCAGATCCTAACCCTCTTTTTGAAAATTATATCTCGCATGTATACATTTTAACAAGTTGACTATTTAAGAAAAAATCAACAACATTCCCCTCAACTCCCCAAGTATGCGTATAAACGCATTCTCGAGAGAGTAGGAGGAAATAACTGTTGATTTTTTTTAGTCAACCTGTAAAAATGTATACATGTCCTAAACGAGATATAATATTCAAAAAACAGTCCCAAAAAGGGACAATCCAAAATTTATCTCTATTAGATAAATTTTGGACGGGTACATACTCTAAAGGGTTATACTATACGTATATATATATACATACACACATATATAATATACATATATACAAACACTAAAACAACTAAAAATAAATAAAAACACTAGTTTTAGATAAGATAAACAATAAATCAAAATAGTGAGCAAAAGCTATGAATATTAAGTGAAAATAAAAGTTTTTGTTACCTCATAAATGTGCTTTGGAAGCTTTTAAGAGATTTGGATGAGAGTATAATACTGAAAGCTTTGAAGATGTATAATAAATGTGAAATGAAGGATTTTAAGAGATTTGAGATAAATGAAGCTTTGAGTGTATAGCAGTTACTTGACTGATTGGAGGGATTTTTAAAATTGTGAAATGAAAACTTTGAAGCGGTTCACCCAATAAAACCGCTTCTAACATATGCCGAAGGATTTTAAAGTTTTGAAATTGGAAGCTTTGAAGCGGTGCTCAATAAATAACCGCTTCTAAGATTTGTTGGAGGAAGGTTAGAAGCGTTATCGTATAGAACCGCTTCTAACGAAATAATTGAACCGCTTTTTAATGTATTGGTTCTGTAGTAGTGAATAGAGATGCATGACATGGTACGGAAATGACATACTATAGTATGACACGTCTATATGCCTCGTATAGAGTTATATGAGCCATATAGAACTTGATAGATCATGCTATATTACGAAATACCTATCAATGAGGAACTATATGCACAGTGGCGGCCCAACCTTTTTGGTGGCCTAAAGCAAATTAAATATATGTGGCCTTTTTTTCCAAAATATATATATAATTTTGCTTACGAACATAACACTTCGAAATCTGATGAAATTAACTAATAAGATTTTAGATGGAATGTTGCTTTAGCTACTATGATTCAAAATCGACAACTATAAGACAAATAAAAGAACTTTAACATAAACCAACTAACGAACTTAGTAGATTTCATGAAGCAGGAAAGTTACACTAGCAATCAACTAAGCAGAATTCTTGAATCATGAAAGATTGATGAAAATAATCAAACTTTCGAAACCTTAACCCATGAAACTCCGTTGATAGTGAGTTGTGAGGGTCAATAATTGTAAGGCCCCGTCACCGGTGCCTCACATTTGAACGTTTGATTTACTCATTAACATAGTTCTAATCATCAGAGTTAATAAAAACATTCGCAGAATATTAAACTTTCATTAAATAATACATATTACTTCATGAATATGTCTTAACAACATTCCCATCTTCCAAAATAAACGTTAGTAACATTAAAACATCTTGAGTCTTCGGATGCCAGTCTTTTATTTGCCCACCATGTGCCCGCTCAAGCTAGCTTCCTCAATTTACTCACATGCATGCATACTAAAAGTCAGCTACGCTGAGTGAGTTCTAGTTAATCATACAACATACAATATTCTCATAACTACGTACTTTCATACATAATTCATATTCTCATACTTGGTTCATAACATACATACTTACCTTCATACTTTATTTTAAATTTTACTTTATTCTATTCTGCCTCGGATATTATTAGGGTCCGGTTCCATTTCTGCCTTGGATATTATTAGGGTCCAGTCCCTTTTTCTGCCTCGAGATTATTAAAGGGCTCGGTCCCTTTTCTGCCTTGGATATTTTTAGGGTCCGGTCCGTTTTTCTGCCTCGAGATTATTAAAGGGCTCGGTCCCTTTTCTGCCTTGGATATTATTAGGGTCCAGTCCCTTTTCAGCCTCGAGATTATTTAAGGGCTCGGTCCCTTTTCTGCCTTGGATATTATTAGGGTCCAGTCCCTTTTTCTACCTTTCTATCTCTTACATTCATTCATAACATACATACATATCATTCATATTTCGTACATAACATTATAACTTGACAGTACGTGAAATATCCAAATATCGTTCACGTACCGACAAGCAATCATTCTTACCTTTCACATAATCACATAAAGCATACATTTATCACTTAGGATAAATGTATTAACAATCACATCGAGTATGCACACACCCCCGAAAACATAACATAGAAATTGGGCTAGAAACTCGCCTGGATTCGGTTACGTCTTCCGCTAATGGTTATCATTTTCTTGAGCTGTGCGCGACTAACTGTTTAATAAAATGCAATATTAAATACCGCTCTAGTCATTCTCATTGCTACTTAATTAGGCTTACGCGTCTAATCCGGTTTTACTTCATTGAATCTTTACCCGGTTAGTTAATCGTTACTCGTTAACCTTTAAAGGTATCTTTCATAAATTATCAAAGTCCAAGGGCTATTATGTAATATATAATTCTTTTCTAAGTCCAGGGACCATTCTGTAATTCTGCCAAACTTCTAGTTCATTATATAGCCCTTAACGAATGGGGTTTTTAACGAATGAACCCATTCGTTATAACGAACTGACTATAATAACGAACTGGTCCTTGTAACGAACAGGTCATCATAACGAACTGGACCTTAACGAATTACCTCTAGTTCGTTATCCCTTCATAACGAGCTGTTTCTAATTCGTCATTTCGGCTTAACTAAAGGGCATAACGAACTACTCTCTAATTCGTTATGTCTCCGTTAACGAAACAGGGTTAGTTCGTCATGTTCTCGCTCACGAACTAGGATTAGGTAAAAACATTCCCTGACAAGACCTTAACCTCATACCACACTCTCCGGCGCCGCCGTGCCGGAAAACCGTATCTTACCCCATTTACCCTTTTTCATTCCAAACAACTTATTTATGTTAAAGTTTACATCTTTCTCACATAATAGGGTCCAATTTACTATCCTACCAAGTTTCATGCAAAACCGACTTCGTTTACCCGTCTTTTTACAAACCGAACACTACTCGTTTTACCCGAAATGAACCAACTAACCCATTTACTATCAAGTTCATTACTTTTTCAATAACCATGACCCGATCTATCATCCTACTAATTTTCATGTAAATCCGTACAAGAAAAGTAAACCTTTTTAACAAAAACGTAGCTTTGAGGTTTTTGTATGAAATCACTCGAGATGCTGAAAACCATATCAAACGAATTCCGATTTGAACGATTCAAGCGGCCACGGAACCATCTCGTCCCTATATACAAACCCATCAGCTCACATTCTCCAGAAACCGCCGCTACAGTCGCCGGAACAGCTGAACAGTTGCCGGAATCTTCACTTTTGAGCTACTATGGTTTTGCTGATAAACATCGGACTTCCAGACCTCTGATCGAAGATCTAATCTATGGAAATCTTTATTTATATACCTTGAACACTTAGTTAAATTTTGAGATCGATCCAACGGCTAGATCTCCGGGAATCTTTGTGTCTTTGTGGGTGGTTTTCTCAAAAACGGGAATTGAGTTAAGTGTGTGTTTTGATGATGTAGGCTATGGTGTGGAGATGCATGGAAATGGAAAAGATTTGGGTTTTAAGGGGTATTTATAAGCCCATGGACCTTAGGCCTATCTTTCCTTTTTGGTACATAATTAATTACATATAATTAGCATACTTATCCTTCCATCTTTATTCTTTTACTATTTTTTTTTTCTATTAACTCAAGTAAATTTTTCCATCTTAAATAAATAATATATTAATTATTTATTCTTCGAAATTTCGGGATGTTACAATGATGTACATCATAATAAAATAATATAGCACTCTTAAAAAGAAACAATCAACAGACATGATAAACTTTTTTTTCAAATCAAATAGCGAACATGTATTCTAATCAAATTTAATATTTTAATCAAATAAGGAACAAGTATTAGAAATTTATATTACATGTATTTTAAAAAATAACAAAATAACAAAAAAAAAACAAGGTAAAATTATTGAACAAACAATAAATTGTAGGAAAGAAAGAAAACATGGAATGACGGGGATTCGACCCTGAGTCTCCGTGGTATAAAACCCAAAGAATACCACCACACTGCACAGCGGATGTTTGATATAATGCAAGTATATATTAATATAAACGTTAAAGGAATTAATTTTTTTCTAAAATGGGCCTCAAAATTTTGGGGCCTAAAGCTAGAGATTTAGTTCTGTATGCTGTTTGGCCGGCCCTGTATATGCATGCCTTGTATAGGCCCTAGGGCCTCGCATAGTTGTTCGTGGATGAACTATGTTAACATAAAATCTATTGTTATCTTTTAATATTTGTTATTTTCTAGCATAAAATCTATTGGTGAGTTGGGCTAATAGAAGACGTTTGGGCTTGGAGTGGAGCTGCTGGGCTTTGAGAATTAGATGTGGGCTTACAAGAAAAAGAGTTCCAAGGCCTAATCCATCCTCATCATCTCCTAATGTACCAGAAGAGTATTATAAATAAGACGCATTTTATTCATTCACATTCACAATGACTTTTTGTTTCTCTCTCTCAACTTCTTGTCTCCAGAATTAAGGTTTATTTCATTCATTTGATTCTATTTCATTAGTGAGATTTATGTTGGTCAAATCATCACAATGATGATTTGACTTTGT
>NW_027499527.1:0-90874 GCF_021521415.1 Bidens hawaiensis | reverse complement strand
GTTCGGAATTTTGCCAGTATTGCCAAAGGGGTATGTTCACAGATCCGGAGAAAAAACTGAGTATGGGTCGAACCACAGAATCGGTTCCGAAATTCGGTCTTGGTGACCTCCATACAATATTTTATGATCCTACGAAAGAATCGGATCCATAATTATGCCCTATAACCACCCCGCGGCCCGTTCGAAATTTTGCCAGTATTGCCAAAGGGGTATGTTCACAGATCCGGAGAAAAAACTGAGTATGGGTCGAACCACTTAATCGGATCCGAAATTCAGTCTTGGTTACCTCCATACAATATTTTATGATCCTATGAAAGAATCGGATCCATAATTATGCCCTATAACCACCCCGCTGCCCGTTCGAAATTTTGTTAGTATTGCCAAATGGTTATGTTCACAGATCAGGAGAAAAATCTGAGTATGTGTCGAACCACTGAATCGGATCCGAAATTCGGTCTTGGTGACCTCCATACAATATTTTATGATCCTACGAAAGAATCGGATCCATAATTATGCCCTATAACCACCCCGCGGCCCGTACAAAATTTTGCCAGTATTGCCAAAGGGGTATGTTCACAGATCCGGAGAAAAAACTGAGTATGGGTCGAACCACTTAGTCGGATCCGAAATTTGGTCTTGGTGACCTCCATACAATATTTTATGATCCTACGAAAGAATCGGATCCATAATTATGACCTAAAACCACCCCACTGCCCGTTCGAAATTTTGTTAGTATTGCCAAATGGGTATGTTCACAGATCAGGAGAAAAATCTGAGTATAGGTCGAACCACTGAATCGGATCCGAAATTCGGTCTTGGTGACCTCCATTCAATATTTTATTATCCTACGAAAGAATCGGATCCATAATTATGCCCTATAACCACCCCGCGGCCCGTTCGAAATTTTGCCAGTATTGCCAAGGGGGTATGTTCACAGATCCGAAGAAAAAACTGAGTATGGGTCGAACCACTTAATCGGATCCGAAATTTGGTCTTGGTGACCTCCATACAATATTTTATGATCCTACGAAAGAATCGGATTCATAATTATGACCTATAAGCACCCCGCTGCCCGTTCGAAATTTTGTTAGTATTGCCAAATGGGTATGTTCACAGATCAGGAGAAAAATCTGAGTATGGGTCGAACCACTGAATCGGATCCGAAATTCGGTTTTGGTGACCTCCATACAATATTTTATTATCCTACGAAAGAATCGGATCAATAATTATGCCCTATAACCACCCCGCGGCCCGTTCGAAATTTAGCCTGTATTGCCAAATGGGTATGTTCACAGATCCGGAGAAAAATCTGAGTATGGGTCGAACCACTTAATCGGATCCGAAATTTGGTCTTGGTGACCTCCATACAATATTTTATGATCCTACGAAAGAATCGGATCCATAATTATGACCTATAAGCACCCCGCTGCCCGTTCGAAATTTTGTTAGTATTGCCAAATGGGTATGTTCACAGATCAGGAGAAAAATCTGAGTATGGGTCGAACCACTGAATCGGATCCGAAATTCGGTTTTGGTGACCTCCATTCAATATTTTATTATCCTACGAAAGAATCGGATCAATAATTATGCCCTATAACCACCCCGCGGCCCGTTCGAAATTTAGCCAGTATTGCCAAATGGGTATGTTCACAGATCCGGAGAAAAATCTGAGTATGGGTTGAACCACTGAATCGGATCCGAAATTCGGTCTTGGTGACCTCCATACAATATTTTATGATCCTACGAAATAATCAGATCCATAATTATGCCCTATAACCAACCCGCGGCCCGTTCGAAATTTTGACAGTATTGCCAAAGGGGTATGTTCACAGATCCGGAGAAAAAACTGAGTATGGGTCGAACCACTGAATCGGATCCGAAATTCGGTCTTGGTGACCACCATACAATATTTTATGATCCTACGAAAGAATCGGATCCATAATTATGCCCTATAACCACCCCGCGGCCCGTTCGAAATTTTGCCAGTATTGCCAAAGGGGTATGTTCACAGATCCGGAGAAAAAACTGAGTATGGGTCGAACCACAGAATCGGTTCCGAAATTCGGTCTTGGTGACCTCCATACAATATTTTATGATCCTACGAAAGAATCGGATCCATAATTATGCCCTATAACCACCCCGCGGCCCGTTCGAAATTTTGCCAGTATTGCCAAAGGGGTATGTTCACAGATCCGGAGAAAAATCTGAGTATGGGTCGAACCATTGAATCGGATCAGAAATTCGCTCTTGGTTACCTCCATACAATATTTTATGACCCTACGAAAGAATCGGATCCATAATTATGCCCTATAACCACCCCGCGGCCAGTTCGGAATTTTGCCAGTATTGCCAAAGGGGTATGTTCACAGATCCGGAGAAAAAACTGAGTATGGGTCGAACCACAGAATCGGTTCCGAAATTCGGTCTTGGTGACCTCCATACAATATTTTATGATCCTACGAAAGAATCGGATCCATAATTATGCCCTATAACCACCCCGCGGCCCGTTCGAAATTTTGCCAGTATTGCCAAAGGGGTATGTTCACAGATCCGGAGAAAAAACTGAGTATGGGTCAAACCACTTAATTGGATCCGAAATTTGGTCTTGGTGACCTCCATACAATATTTTATGATCCTACGAAAGAATCGGATCCATAATTAAGACCTATTACCACCCCGCTGCCCGTTCGAAATTTTGTTAGTATTGCCAAATGGGTATGTTCACAGATCAGGAGAAAAATCTGAGTATAGGTCGAACCACTGAATTGGATCATAAATTCGGACTAGGAGACTGCCATGCAATATTTTATTACCATAAGAAAGAATCGGATCAATAATTATGCCCTAACGCCACACCGTGGCCCGTTCGAAATTTTTGTCGTATTGCCAAAAGGGGTAATACATGAGCCGGAGGAAAAACTGAGGATGGGTTGAACCACTGAATCGGATCATAAATTCGGACTAGGAGACTGCCATACAATATTTTATAACCATAAGAAAGAACCGGATCAATAATTATGCCCTCACGCCACCCCGTGTCCCGTTAGAAATTTTGGTCTTATTTCCAAAGGGGTTAGTACACGAGGCGGAGGAAAAACCTGGGGATGGGTCGAACCACTGAATCGGATCATAAATTCGGACTAGGAGACTGCCATACAATATTTAATGACCATAAGAAAGAACCAGATCTGTTGGTGCATGTTTTGTAATAGATGATCTTTCGTGTTTGTTATAATTGAGAGCAACGGTCAAAGGGGAGACTGTTGGTGCATTTTGTGACCGTCACTATGCAATTCTGACCAGCGGAACGCCACAGGCGAAGTTAGCACAACTTCGCCTTAGGCGAAGTTGTAACAACTTCTGCCTTAGGCGAAGTTATCACAACTTCGCCTTAGGCGAAGTTAGCACAACTTCGCCTACTGAAGCCCAGGCCCGTGAATGTTTGTCTATATATAGTTGTGTCTTGTTTAGTTTTAGTTATCAAGAAATCAGAGTGTGTTTGAGCAGCTTGTTTATTGAGAGAGAGTAAGAGACTAGAGTCGTGTGAGACGACCCGAGGTAGAGCTCACCTCGGGTCAGTCGTGTTTTCTGTTTTTGTTACGGTATGTAACGTGATTATTTTATATATGAATCTGCAGATTTGTTTATCCCGTTCTAGTATTTGTTTGTGTATTTGATCGTGTACGTGTTTGTGTTATTCGTCTGTACACCATAAACGAGTCTAGGAGGATTCCGCACTCCTAGACCTCGTGCGGATCTCGTATCGATCGGCGACGCCCCGGGGGGACTAACAAGATCAATAATTATGCCCTCACGCCACCCGTGTCCCGTTCGAAATTTTGGTCGTATTGCTAAGGGGGTATTACACGAGCCGGAGGAAAAACTGAGGATGGGTCAAACCACTGAATCGGAGCATAAATTTGGACTAGGAGACTACCATGAAATATATTATTACAATAAGAAAGAATCGGATCAATAATTATGCCCTAACGCCACCCCGTGGCCTGTTCGAAATTTTTGTCGTATTGCCAAAGGGGGTAGTACACGAGCCGGAGGAAAAACTGAGGATGGGTTAAACCACTGAATCGGATCATAAATACGGACTAGGAGACTGCCATACAATATTTTATGACCATAAGAAAGAACCGGATCAATAATTATGCCCTCACGCTACCCCGTGCCCCGTACGAAATTTTGGACTTATTTCCAAAGGGGGTAGTACACGAGCTGGAGGAAAACCTGGGGATGGGTAGAACCACTAAATCGGATCATAAATTTGGACTAGGAGACTGTCATACAATATTTTATGACCATAAGAAAGAATCGGATCAATAATTATGCCCTAACGCCATCCCGTGGCCCGTTCGGAATTTTTGTCGTATTGCCAAAAGGGGTGGTACACGAGCCGGAGAAAAAACTGACGATGGGTCAAACCACTGAATTGGATCATAAATTCGGACTAGGAGACTGCCATACAATATTTTATGACCATAAGAAAGAACCGGATCAATAATTATGCCCTCACGCCACCCTGTGTCCCGTCCGAAATTTTGGTCTTATTTCCAAAGGGGGTAGTACACAAGCCGGAGGAAACACTGAGGATGGGCCGAACCACTGAATCAGATCATAAATCCGGACTAGGAGACTGCCATACAATATTTTTTGACCATAAGAAAGAATCGGATCAATAATTATGCCCTCACGCCACCTCGTGGTCGTTCGAAATTTCGGTCGTATTGCCATAGGGGGTAGTACACGAGCCGGAGGAAAAACTGAGGATGGGTCAAACCACTAAATCGGATCATAAATTTGGACTAGGAGACTGCCATACAATATTTTATGACCATAAGAAAGAACCAGATCAATAATTATGCCCTAACGCCATCCCGTGGCCCGTTCGAAATTTTTGTCGTATGCCAAAGGGGGTAGTACATGAGCCGGAGGAAAAACTGAGGATGGGTTGAACTACTGAATCGGATCATAAATTCGGACTAAGAGACTGCCATACAATATTTTATGACCATAAGAAAGAACCGGATCAATAATTATGCCCTCACGCCACCCCGTGTCCCGTTCGAAATTTTGGTCTTATTTCCAAAGGGGGTAGTACACGAGGCGGAGGAAAAACTGAGGATGGGTCGAACCACTGAATCGGATCATAAATTCGGACTAGGAGACTGCCATATAATAATTAATGACCATAAGAAAGAACCAGATCAATAATTATGCCCTCACGCCACCCCGTGTCCCGTTCGAAATTTTGATCGTATTGCTAAGGGGGTAGTACACGAGCCGAAGGAAAAACTGAGGATGGGTCAAACCACTGAATCGGAGCATAAATTTGGACTAGGAGACTACCATTCAATATTTTATTACCATAAGAAAGAATCGGATCAATAATTATGCCCTAACGCCACCCCGTGGCCTGTTCGAAATTTTTGTCGTATTGCCAAAGGGGGTAGTACACGAGCCGGAGGAAAAACTGAGGATGGGTTAAACCACTGAATCGGATCATAAATACGGACTAGGAGACTGCCATACAATATTTTATGACCATAAGAAAGAACCGGATCATTAATTATGCCCAGACGCCACCCCGTGCCCCGTTCGAAATTTTGGACTTATTTCCAAAGGGGTTAGTACACGAGCCGGAGGAAACACTGAGGATGGGCCGAACCACTGAATCAGATCATAAATCTGGACTAGGAGACTGCCATACAATATTTTATGACCATAAGAAAGAATCGGATCAACAATTATGCCGTTACGCCACCTCGTGGCCATTCGAAATTTCGGTCGTATTGCCATTGGGGGTAGTACACGAGCTGGAGGAAAACCTGAGGATGGGTCGAACCAATAAATCGGATCATAAATTTGGACTAGGAGACTGTCATACAATATTTTATGACCATAAGAAAGAATCGGATCAATAATTATGCCCTAACGCCACCGCATAGCCCGTTCGTAATTTTTGTCGTATTGCCAAAGGGTAGTACACGAGGCGGAGGAAAAACTGAGGATGGGTCGAACCACTGAATCGGATCATAAATTCGTTCTAGGAGACAACCATACAATATTTTATGATCATAAGAAATAATTGGATCAATAAATATGCCCTCACGCCACCGCGTGACGCGCTCGAAATTTTGGTCGTATTGCCAAAACGGGGTATTACACGAGCCGGAGGAAAAACTGAGGATGGGTCAAACCAGTGAATCGGAACATAAATTCGGATTAGGAGACTGCCATACAATATTTTATTACCATATGAAAGAATCGGATCAATAATTATGCCCTAACGCCACCGCGTGGCCCGTTCGAAATTTTTTTCGTTTTTGCCAAAGGGTAGTACACGAGGCGGAGGAAAACTAAGGATGGGTCGAACCACTGAATCGGATCATAAATTCGGACTAGTATACTGCCATACAATATTTTATGACCATAAGAAAGAATCGGATCAATAATTATGCTCTTACGCCACCCCGTGGCCAGCTCAAAATTTTGGTCGTGTTGCCAAAAGGGGGTATTACACGAGCCGGAGAAAAAACTGAGGATGGGTCGAACCACTAAATCGGATCATAAATTCGGACTAGGAGACTCCCATACAATATTTTATGACCATAAGAAAGAATCAGATCAATAATTATGCCCTCACGCCACCTCGTGGCCCGTTCAAAATTTCGGTCGTATTGCCATAGGTGGTAGTACTCGAGCCGGAGGAAAACCTGAGGATGGGTCGAACCACTAAATCGGATCATAAATTCGGACTAGGAGATTGCCATACAATATTTTATGACCATAAGAAAGATCCGGATCAATAATTATGCCCTCATGCCACACCGTGTCCCGTTCGAAATTTTGGTTGTATTGCCAAGGGGGTAGTACACGAGCCGGAGGAAAAACTGAGGATGGGTCGAACCACTGAATCAGATCATAAATTCGGACTAGGAGACTGCCATACAATATTTTATGACCATAAGAAAGAATCTGATCAATAATTATGCCCTCACGCCACCCCGTGTCCCGTTCGAAATTTTGGTCGTATTTCCAAAGGGGGTAGTACACGAGCCGGAGAAGAAACTGAGGATGGGTCGAACCACTGAATCAGATCATAAATTCGGTCTAAGAGAGTGTCATACAATATTTTATTACCATAAAAAAGAATCGGATCAATAATTATGCCCTCACGCCACCTCGTGGCCCGTTCGAAATTTTGGTCGTATTGCCATAGTGGGTATTACACGAGTTATAGGAAAAACTGATGATGGGTCGAACCACTAAATCGGATCATAAATTCGGACTAGGAGACTGCCATACAATATTTTATGACCATTAGAAAGAATCGGATCAATAATTATGCCCTCACGCCTTCTCGTGGCCCGTTCGAAATTTCGGTCGTATTGCCATAGGTGGTAGTACACGAGCCGGAGGAAAACCTGAGGATGGGTCTAACCACTAAATCGGATCATAAATTTGGACTAGGAGACTGTCATACAATATTTTATGACCATAAGATATAATCGAATCAATAATTATGCCCTAACGCCACCGCGTGGCCCGTTCGAAATTTTTGTCGTGTTGCTAAAGGGTAGTACACGAGGCGGAGGAAAAACTGAGGATGGGTCGAACCACTGTATCGGATCATAAATTCGTACTAGGAGACTGCCATACAGTATTTTATTACCATAAGAAAGAATCGGATCAATAATTATGCCCTAAAGTCACCCCGTGGCCAGTTCGAAATTTTTGTTGTATTGCCAAAGGGGGTAGTAAACGAGGCGGAGGAAAAACTGAGGATTGGTCGAACCACTGAATCAGAACATAAATTCGGACTAGGAGACTACCATACAATATTTTATGACCATAAGTAAGAATCGGATCAATAAATCTGCCTTCACGCCACCCCGTGTACCGTTTGAAATTTTGGTCGTATTTTTAAAGGGGGTAGTACATGAGCCAGAGAAAAAACTGAGGATGGGTCGAACCACTGAATCGGTTCATAAATTCGGACTAGGAGACTGCCATACAATATTTTATGACCATAAGAAAGAATCGGATCAATAATTATGCCCTCACGCCACCTCGTGGCCCGTTCGAAATTTCGGTCGTAGTTCCATAGGGGGTAGTACACGAGCTGGAGGGAAACCTGAGGATGGGTCGAACCACTAAATCGGATCATAAATTCGGACTAGGAGACTGCCATACAATATTTTATGACCATAAGAAAGAACCGGATCAATAATTATACCCTCACGCCACCCCGTGTCTCGTTCGAAATTTTGGTCGTGTTGCCAAGGGGGTAGTACACGAGCCGTAGGAAAAACTGAGAATGGGTCGAATCATTGAATCGGTTCAAAAATTCGGACTAGGAGACTGCCATACTATATTTTATGACCCTAAGAAAGAATCGGATCAATAATTATGCCCTCACTTCACCCCGTGGCCCGCTCGAAATTTTGGTCATATTGCCAAAGTGGGGGGTAGTACACGAGCCGGAGGAAAAACTGAGGATGGGTCGAACCACTGAACCGGATCATAAATTCGGTCTACGAGAGTGTCATACAATATTTTATGACCCTTAGAAAGAATCGGATCATTAATTATTCCCTCACGCCACCCCGTGGCCCGTTCAAAATTTTGGTCGTATTGCCAAAGGGTAGTACACGAGCCGGAGGAAAAACTGAGGATGAGTTGAACCACTGAATCGGATCATAAATTCGGACTAGGAGACTGCCATACAATATTTTATGACCATATGAAAGAACTGGATCAATAATTATGTCCTCACGCCACCCCGTGTCCCGTTCGAAAATTGCTAAGGGGGTAGCACACGAGCCGGTGGAAAAACTGAGGATGGGTAGAACCACTGAATCGGATCATGAATTCGTACTATGAGACTGCCATACAATATTTTATTGCCATAAGAAAGAATCGGATCAATAATTATGCCATAACGTCACCCCGTGGCCCGTTCGAAACTTTTGTTGTATTGCCAAAGGGGGTAGTACACGAGGCGGAGGAAAAACTGAGGATGGGTCGAACCACTGAATCGGATCATAAATTCGGTCTAGGAGACTACCATACAATATTTTATAACCATAAGAAAGAATCAGATCAATAATTATGCCCTCACGCCACTCTGTGGCCCGTTCGAAATTTTGGTCGTATTGCCAAAAGGGGGTAGTACACGAGCCGGAGAAAAAATTATGATGGGTCGAACCACTGAACCGGATCATAAATTCGGTCTAAGAGAGTGTCATACAATATTTATGACCCTAAGAAAGAATCGGATCAATAATTATGCCCTCACTCCACCCCGTGGCCCGTTCGAATATTTGGTCGTATTGCCAAAGGGGTAGTACGCGAGCCGGAGGAAAAACTGAGGATGAGTCGAACCACTGAACCGGATCATAAATTCGGTCTATGAGAGTGTCATACAATATTTTATGACCCTAAGAAAGAATCGGATCAATAATTATGTCAGGTCCCGATATTGAATGGTCGATTCGGCTCGGATCTTTAATCAATCATGTCATAACTCACACAAAATTAATCGTGTCGACAAGAGAGTTAATGACGGGTTGCTGTATTTAGAAAGATATCCGTTTGTTAAAGGCGGAATCAATAACAAACATACGGTTGCAATGAGTATTCAAAGATTGAAGACACACACACGATTCACTCAAAAGATTTCCATTTATATAACGTTAATCATACAAAAGGAGTAATCGATTTAGGGTTTATAAGGAATCCTCGGACAGCCGTTACACACAAAATATTCTCAATTAATGTGTCGTGTGTATCCGTATTGTGCGCCCTCTGGCGGCGTGCCCTAAACATTCTATTTATAGGCCTGCCAACCTGGGACAGCTGTCATTCCTTCTAGAAACCCTATCTGATAGTACATATTCAAATTACATATTCAAAAATAAAACTAAGTGTAAAACAAGTCTTCCGAGTAGGCTTTTCATTAAACTTCAGTCTCCGAGTACGCAGTTTACTCGGCCTTCCTTCAGACTTGGTAAACATAGAAGTGTACTCGGGATCAGTTTCCGGGTAGACTTTACTTAAAGAATATTTTACTAAGTAAAATATTCACCGAGTAGACTTCAATTTTCTTGGACTTATCAAACTTTGCTCGACAAATCCTTACGAGCAACCTTGTTCTTCTATGATCCTGTTCGGCTCATTGTCAGTTGAACAACTTATTGATAAGGCGTACTCGGGAGTACATACCTTACTTGAGCAGAACCTTACTCGAAATAACTTAGAGATATTCTATTAACTCATCAAGTATGCTCGGACCATAATTATTAAAGAATACCTTGCCCGGTCTTCCAATCACTTGGCTTCATGGACTTGGTTGACCAAACCTTACTCGGAAGAGTAAAATACTTGGTCTTGAAGAACAACCCTGCTTGACAAAGTGAACCTTACTCGGATATGCTAAATCAATGATCCTTACTCGGAAATCACTAAAAAGCATACCTTGCTCGGTTATCCACTTAAGAAGACCATTTGAAGTAAACCTTGCTCGGAAGGCAAAATCTCGTACTCGGCTAAGTAAAAGCTTACTCGAAGGTCCAAGGTGTGCTCGGATTCAATACTTAGCAGTTTCTGAGGAGGTTGAGAAGATTCCAATCTTCCATATTCTTCGTTTAGGTCAAATCTCCTCATTTGGGTCAAATTCTTAACCCAACAATCTCCCCCTAGATTGGAACACCTCCGCTGACCCAAAACACTATGTGGTTACATACACTTAGCAAAATACACATCAAATTAAAAGTCAAATTTCATAATCAAATTACATAAGCAAAAGTTGCATAAGCAAATCCTAAACATTCTTCAATTTAGCCAAAGATGCTTGTTTAGGCATGGAAAGTCCAATTTTTGCTGCTCTCTCAAGAATCCCAGCAACTCTGTTTGCATACCACTTGTAAGCCTTTGCCTTTCCTTGGAATCAGAGAGATGCAGTGCTGCAAGCACATTCAATTGCCATAGATTGAATTTTCTGAAGTCAATCTTAGAGAAGATCTTCACAATCTCTCCATTTTCCATCATAACATTCAGATGTTCAGTCCTGGAATCACAGAATATTCCACTTGGCATAACATTGTGGTTGGCAGAAGGGTTTTTGGCTTTTACAACAACCTTGTCAGGGGTTTTATCCATCTTCAAGTGCATCTGCATTAGTTTTTCCTGAGTATCCACAGATATCTTCCTTTTCTTTGTTTTTTTTTTGTTTTGGAAGCAAGGATGTTGTCTGTTTGCAGAATTCCTCTACATTGAATTTCCCTTTCACTGTCATCCTTGATAGATCATCCATCCTTTTGGACATTCCATTGTTCTTACCAACCAGAGACTGAGCGGCTCCCTTCTTCAAGTTCAGCTGTTGTCCTTTCATTTTATTGAAGTTGCTCAAAATCTCTTTTCTTGTCATTAATTTTACATATTCAAAAGGAATTCCATTCTTAATCAAAAATTTTGGTTTACCACCATATTTGCTTAAGAATTTTTGAATTTCCACTTCTTGTTCCAAATCATCTTTCAATTTCAAACCTTTTAGTTCATTGTCTTGAGTATTCTTTTCTTTGCTTAAAGCCTTTGAAATCATGTCAATGACAGTGTCTAGTTTCTCTTTCACTTCTGTCTCGGGTTCTTCTTGTTTAATCAACTTGAGTAGAGATACTAGCACACCATTTGGAATTTCTTTATCATTTAAGCAGTTGTCAATTACTTCTTGTGGGACTTCTCTCTGTTTATTTATCACTTCATCTCTTAGCCTTTTCTCATCTTCAAACATTTTCAACAAATTTTCTTGTTCTTCAAAGTCTTTGTCAGACAACATTTGACTCAGAAATTCTCTGTTATGAATTTCTGTCATTCTTTGCTCATAGACTCTTTTGGCTTCTGATTCAGATTCGTTCAGTTCAGAGTCCATTGTATTCATTTCAAAGTCCATTTTCTTAATTTCAACATCCTCTTGTGCAATTTCTTTTCCTTTCAATTTCCTTCTTTCCACACGATCCTTTCTTTCATTTTCTGGAACATTGTCAGCTTCATCATATGAGCTGTCCTTTTCATAAATTGAGAGAAGCTTCAGCGAATTCTCCCCCTGATTCAGTGATTTCTCCCCCTGTTTTGGGGCAGCTGAGATCTTCTCAACCTCGGACATTAGGGTTTGAACTCGTTGCAATGCTTTCTTCAGTTCTTCAGAAAGATGATGTTTGTAGGAATTGGAATTACTTGGAGTTGGATCCATTGCTGATTTTCTGTTACATCAATGAACACACAATTATCAGTTAGATCTGAAAGTAAAAAGAAATTAAGGTAAAAATAATATTTCAATTCAAACCGTTGTCTTGAATAATATTGAAATCTGCACAAAAACACAAATGTGAGTTACTCTTGAACTGTGAATTTTGAAATTTTAAATAGCATATATAGGTCTTCTTTTAATGAGAGTTAAGACAGATGTAAGGTACATATCTATAGCTTTATCAGAAAAGAGTTATGAATAAAGGTCTGCATATTTTGCTTTTCTTCAGCAGTTCAGATAAAGTGAGAATCTTTAAAAGTGTTTTGTCTTTTATCACCTAACTTTCTTATCTATTTAAAAGTGTGTTCAGAAATGGTAAAGTATGCAAAGATAAAGTTACTCAAGAATTTCTCAATTTCAAATTAAAACTTATCTATCACAAACTCTAAAAAGAATCATAATCAATTTTGTCATATTAACTAACATATTCAAACAACGTATTCATTCAAGTATGAATCACTAAACAATTTCATCATACCAACTCACAAATTCAATTAACGCATTCATCCAAGTATGATTCTAAACAATTTCATCATACTAACTCACATATTCAATCAATCCATTCATTCAGGTATGCTTGTATACATAGTGTGCTCGAGCACTCTTTCAAATGTAAAGTGTGTTCGGACAACAATCTTATGTAAAGTATACCCGAATAACTTTCATATGATACAAAGTGTGCTTGAAAAGAAATTGCAGACAGTGTACTCAGAAAGTTAAAGTTTGAAATTACCAAGTATATTGAAGGAACACAAGTGTACCTGAAATAAAAAGTGTGCTCGGAAAACAAAGTTTGCCCGAAAACACTTGTAATTTCAAAGAGATCATAAACACACATATCTCAGAGCATGCTCGGAATGAAATTAAACACATAAACATTAAATGTGCTATAGTCTAAAATTTCATAGAGCTTGCTCGAAAATCCTAAGTTAGCACTAAGCTTGCTAGGATAAACACTATTAATCATCAGGTGTGTCCTTACTCGAGGAAACTCAACATATCAAATCATACCCAATTCATGACAAACTTAAACAGTAACATCTAAGCGTGCCCGGAAAGATTAACAAGCTTTTCCTAACAACATATTCATACAAAGCTTACTCGGTGTACTTACTCAAGTTCACAAAGTTTGCTTGGAAACACAATCAGCATATAACATGCATAGCTTACTCGAAACCAGCATATAACATGCATAGCTTGCTCGAAACAAGAATTTCTTGTTAAAAGATAGCTATTTCAACACATAATCATCTCAAGACTTGAAGCTTACTCGGGAAAGTGAGTGCAACAGTGTACTCTACCCGAAAAGTGTAAACACTTCAAAGTATGCTCGAAAATCATAAAGTTAGTCAGAAATGACTAAGCTTACTCGGAAAGTTTGAAAACCATCAAACCTTACCCGAAACAACATATTCACACATAATCAAGTCAAAAATGACTAAGCTTACTCAGAAAGGTTGAAAACTTTCAAACCTTACCCGAAACAACATATTCACACATAGACAACTGTTTTGTACTCGGAAAGGTTAAATCTTACCCGAAAATACATATTCAAACAGTTTGTGCTCGAGAAGGTTATAAATCATCAAACCTTACTCGAACTTACATATTCAACCTATTTTAGGCAAAATGCAACACTTTTTGACTTAAACCACTTGTCAAAGACATTTCTAAGTTATGTATCATTTCAGAACATAGTTTAAGAGCAAATGGTGCATTTAGAGATCAAATTTCAGTTATAATTCATTTCAAAACAATTTCTTTATTAAACTGAAAAGATCTCAGGAATGGGATCATATTGACTAAGTAGCTATCTCATTACTTCATTCTCAGCATTATTATGACAACTTAGATAGGTTAACAGCAGGTATAAACTTAGCATGATTTTCCTTTCTTTGGTGATATTATTAAAGTTCAATTTGAGCATAATGCAATAATGGTCAACACTGTGCTATGATGCCTCATATCTCTTCTCAAAGCTTATTTGGCTTTCCCCATATCACCCCAATTTGACTCCAACCTCCTGTATTTGGTCAAAAATAGTTTTTTGTATGACAGAACTTATTGTATTTTTGCATTTTTAGATTCAAACATATATAGAGGTTGAACGTTGGACTTACAGTTAGCAACATGCCTTTCATTCAAGATGAGACAGATTTTGCCAACATCTTTGTAGTTCTTGTTGTAACCCTCTTGTTTGATAAAATATTTAAAACACTTATCAACTTTTGGTTGATTTATTCATTCTTCCCCTTGTTTTTGATATTTTCTCAAATTTTCTTAAAGCATGTTCTTTGTCATATTTAAAAATGTTTCATTTTGGTTGACCAAATAACAACAGGCTCGTGTATGACTGGGTAATCACTTTTCTGCCGTATCATTCGGAGAGATCTATCTTGAGACATGCAAAACAACTATGCATCTCCACATAAAGATTAGCATATTCATTATGTTTATATCACCTTAGATTTTACATCATCATGGGAAAGTAACCATACATATTAATGACTATACTAAGGCCTTTTTAGCCTAATAATTCCATATGAGCAGCTAAGTAGTCAATGTACTATCATTTCCCATAAACACAGTTTAATATTCAATCACCCCAATATCTCTTTCTTATCAGGTTAATGGCTATTATGTTTTGACCAAAAGTGGTCAACAGGACCAAACATACATGTGAATATATGTCCTGTCAAAGTCAGAGTTATTGACATAGTTTTAAGTGAAGAAATAAGAAACAAGTCATAATTGCCCCAAATGCATTCAGTTTTCAGGTCAATGGCTATCCTTTGAATCTGTAGAGATTTAAGGACCAAACATACACAAGTGCATGTCCTTCTAACTGGGCAAATGACATAATTTTAAGCAAAAATAACTACTTGAGACTTTCCCTTTTAAAAAAAATCCTTCTTTTAAGCTTCTTAAAAGCTTGAACTGAATAATCTTATCATATCTCAACACCATTAAACAACTTGCTCATGTTTTGACCAAAATATAGTATTTATGCAAAGTTCATTATAAATTTCATTGAATCACTTAATTTTGACATAAAACACATTTTGACACAAACAGTTGCATAACACACTCAAATCTTAATCATTCTTAACATCATCAAGAAAAACAGACTGCACTCTCATTCAATGTCTATACTATCTTAACAACTTCAGAAGATCAGATTAAGAACATATTCAAGTAACCACAAACATGCGATTACTCATGACATCATATAAGCATTCAGTTTCACCTTAACAGATCAAACTACTTATCATAACATCAGATCAGTTAACTTGATAGTCAAGAATTACTATCAATTTCAAGCATATTGCACAGATAGCTACTTAAGCACCTATCAGTTAACATCAAACTTGTGACATACTCAAAACATATTCAATCAACATTCAGTTGAAACATATTCAATATGTGTAATCTCTAATAAAATAAACAGTTATCACAGAGAGACACACATACAAACAGTTAAGTTACATAACATGTAACATGCTCAGTAACAATTTCAGTAACATACTCAGTAACATATTCAGCAACATACTCAGTAACATATTCAGCAACATACTCAGCAAGTGTAACCTCTAACAAAATATTCAAGAAGCACATAGAGGTACCCAACCAAGCACACATCTTTAATCAGATTTCATCAGAGTTGATCATCCCCAGGGCTTTCAAAAGAAAGTTGAACCTAGTTCTATCAAGTGGTTTGGTGAATAGGTCAGCCAAATTATCACTTGTATCAACTCTTTTCATTTCAATCAAACCTTTTTCACTGCAATCTCTGATGAAGTGATGTCTGATTTCAATGTGCTTAGTCTTAGAATGTTGCACAGGATTCTTAACAGTAAAATATGCAGCAGTATTATCAATCAGAATAGGGGTGTTTAGAAAATTCAAACCATAGTCCAGCATCTGATTTTGAATCCAGAGAACTTGTGCACAGCAGGCAGATGCAGCAACATATTCAGCATCTGCAGTGGAGATTGATACTGTAGTCTGTTTCTTGCATTGCCATGACACTAGCCTTTCTCCCAAATACTGGCATCCCCCTGATGTTGACTTTCTACTCATATTGCATCCATCATAACCACTGTCTGTATATGCAATCAGATCAAAGGATTGGTTCTTTGGATACCAAATCCCTAAGTCTGGTCTTCCCTTCAGGTATCTGAATATTCTTTTAACAGCATTCATGTGGGAGACTTTTGGATTTGACTGGAACCTAGCACACACACACACAACAAACATGATATCTGGTCTTGTTGCAGTCAGATACATCAGAGATCCAATCTTGGCTCTGTATTCATGCTCATCAACTGACTCCCCCTTTTCATCAGCTATCATCTTTTCTTTGGTGTCCATTGGAGTTGAAGCAGTCTTGTAATCATGACACTTGAACTTATTCAAAATGTCCTGCACATACTTAGTTTGATGAATGAAGATCCCTTCAGCCTTTTGTTGAACTTGTAGCCCCAAAAAGAAGTTCATTTCACCCATGGAACTCATGCTGTACTTGGACTTTATCACCTCTTCAAACTCCAAACACATATTTTCATTTGTAGATCCAAAGATGATATCATCAACATAGACTTGTAAAAGCAGCAAATCTGACCCTTTTCTTTTGTAGAGGAGTGTCTTGTCAATGGCTCCCCTTGTGAAACCATTTTCAAGTAAATGAGTTGATAGCTCATCATACCATGCTCTAGGAGCCTGATGCAATCCATAGAGGGTTTGTTTAACTTATACACCCTGTTTGGATACATAGGATCCTCAAAACCTGGTGGTTAAGCCACATACACTTCTTCATCAATCTTTCCATTTAGGAATGCAGATTTAACATCAAGCTGGAATACTCTTATGTTCTTTGAGGCAGCATATGCAAGGAAAATTCTTATGGCTTCCAGTCTTGCAACTGGTACAAACACTTCCTCAAAGTCTATCCCTTCTTCTTGAAGACATCCCAGTGCTACAAGTCTTGCTTTGTTCTTAATCACCAAACCCCTTTCATCCCTTTTGTTTCTGAACACCCATTTGGTTCCAATTGCATATCTGTCATGTGGTTTGTATACAAGATCCCATACATGTAAATCTCTAAACTGGGCCAATTCCTCTTGCATAGCCTCTACCCAACTATTGTCTTTTAAAGCTTGAGCAATATTCTTTGGTTCTAATTGGGATAGAAAGCAAGAGTAAAGACAGATGTTTACTATCTCAGAATGACTCCTTGTTACTCTTTCATGCAAGTCACCAATGATATTTTCAGCAGGATGATTCTTTTCAACAGTAGGAGTTTGTATTATCATATTTGTAGACAGATTTGTGTCAAAATTTGATTCATTAAGTTCAGGTTCTTCAATGACCAAATCAGCTTCTGCATCATGAAACTCTAGTGCTTCATCATTGGTTTGTCCTGAAGTAGATGCACCATTGTTTCCCAGATTCAAGCTTTGAAACAAGTCTTGAAATCTTGCTGTTGTTGCAGCTTCATCTTCATTTGATTGGTTGCCTGTGTCACTCCTATTCTGAACATGATCATTTTGTACATTAGGACTGTCTTGACTTGTTATCTCCTGATCTTGTTCAATTGCATTGCTTGAGGAGCTCTTCACAAAAGTGTATTCCTTTTCTTTTCTAGCAACCTTCTTCCACAATTCTTCCAAGTCCAGTTCTTTCGTCTTATTCTCTTCAATCACACTTGTCTTGTAGAATGAATCATCGAAGTCTTCAGAATAAATCTTGAATGACTTTATTAGTCTCTCATGATCAAACAGCCATGTTGCACCACTGACTGTATTGAATTGATTTTCATTAAAAATGATGTCAGATGACTCTAACACACTCATGTGATATTTCACATAAACTCTGTATTCCTTTGAGTGAGTAGAATATCCAACAAAGAAACAATCTAGTGACTTAGTTTGAAACTTGTTCAAATAATCTCTAGTGTTCAATAGAAAACATTTGCAACCAAAGGGCTTGAAAAACTTGATGTAAGGCTTTCTGTTATTGAAAATTTCATATGGAGTCTTGTTATGCCTTTTGTTTACAAGTACCCTGTTCTGAACATAACATGTTGTATTGATTGCTTCAGCCCAAAAAGTGACAGGCAGATTTGCATCAGCCATCATGGTTCTGGCAGCTTCTATCAAAGTTCTGTTTCTTCTTTCTGCCACACCATTTTGTTCAGGAGTTCTAGGAGCTGAGAATTGTTGAAATATTCCTTTCTTTGTGCAGAATTCTTTCATAACTCCATTTTGAACTCTGTACCATTGTCACTTCTCATCATTTTCACATTCTTATTCAGCTTGTTCTCAATCATTGTAACACAACCCATAATCAACTCAGCAGACTCATCCTTGGTACTTAGGAAATAGACCCAAGTATATCTTGAATAGTCATCAATGATCACCAGACAATATCTTTTCTTTCCAATACTTGTCACACTCACAGGACCAAAAAGATCCATGTGAAGTAACTCAAGTGGTTGATCAATTGAATTGATGAGCTTTGTCTTATGAGTAGACTTGTGTTGCTTGCCCTTTTGACATGAATCACAGTGATCATCAAACTTAAATTCTCTTGTAGTTAAACCAATCACATGTTCACCCTTGACCAGTCTATTCATGTTCTTTAAGTTTACATGACACAATTTCCTATGCCACAATTTTGATTCATTTTCAGTGGCTTTGGAAACAAAACATGCACCACCTCTTGAAATGGCTTCTTTCATATTCAACTCATATAAGTTGCCATTTCTGGGTGCCATCATCATAATCATCTCAGGTGGAATCACAAATTCAGGTTTTAAGATGAAGCAATGAGAATCATCAAAGCTAACTTTGTAACCTTTATCACACATCTGTGATATGCTCAGAAGATTGTATTAAAGTCCCTCAACATGAAACACATTATCAAATGACACCTTTCCATTTGTCAAGATTCCTTTACCCACAATCTTTCCACCATTTTCATCACTCCCAAAGGCAACAGGACCTTCATATTTCTCTTCATAGTTCACAAGTGACCTCTTGTCACAAGTCATGTGCCTAGAACAACCACTATCCATATACCATATGTCATTCAATGGAGTGGCCTGTTCCTGCACAAAGAGAAATTTGATTAGTTAAGTGATGAGGTGCAAGTTTCATCAACTTGCAACTTATCAGTGTCAATTTCAGTGACAGCCTGGGAAGTGAGTGTTGTAGGTTCAGAATCTGAGTCAGTGACATTTTCTTTCAAGACATAGTCCTTTGTTTCTGAGTAGTCTCTTATATCAGCCACAGCTTCAATTTTAGTTTCTGCTTTAGGTTTCCAAGTGAAACCTTGTGGTTCATATCCATGTTTCATCAAGAACTTCTCATCACCAGTAAGCTCAATTGATTTCATTCTCTGATAAGTATCTTTTCTTCTTGTCTTTTCACTGTTTGATGATCCATATGATTCATCAGACTTAACTGATTGAATGTCTTGATTAATCTTCAATGACTGATTTTTCTTCTTTGTCATCTTCTTGTGCTTCTGTGGTGACTTACTTCTTCTTGCACACTCAGTCACATGTTTCTTTCCTTTGATTTCAACATTCTCTTCATTAATTGTCTTCTTTCCACAGACATTCCCTTTTCCCAAATACATTTCATATTTATGTTTGTACAATGCAAAGTCTTGACCATACATTTTTCCATCTGGTACATGAAATGGTTTGAGTTTGAATCTTTCATGACATGAATCTATGTGGTGACCATATTCATCACATTTTCTGCACCAAACCTTTCCTTTGAAAACTTCATGTTGTTTTGGTTTCTTGAATCTTTCACTTGGCTTAGGTGTATTGACTCCTAAGGTCTTCTGATTTTTCAAACCCTCAAAGTCAATTGAAAAAGGAACAAATTCCTCAATCTTGATGTCTTGTCTTTCAACATTGCTTTTGACAAAGACAATCTTCTTCATAATCATAGGTTCTTCATCACTGCTTTCTCTAACCCTTGACTGTCTTTTCTCATATTCTTCCATTGTCTCCACTTCTCCAACATCCAACACTTCATGACTAGAAAAGATTGGATAAACTGGGATAAAGATTTCTGTATTAGTCTTTTCATTCACCTTCTTCTTCTTGTTGTTCTGCTTTATCCTATTCAATACAGTCTTGCTTGGTGGTCTGACTGCATTGTAGTTTATCTTCCTCCTTTCACAGATGTCAAAAGAGACATGTTCCCTTTTAATGTTATCATTTTTCTTCTTTGATTTTGGTGGGACTGGTGGATACTTTGGAAGCTTGTCAACAGATTCAGGTTTTTTATACTTTCTTCCTTTTTCAGCAGCTTGAATTTCCTTTTCAGTAATTTGATCACTCAAATCACTCAGATCATCTTGATCCAACTCATCTGAATCAAAGTCATCCTCAGAGACTTGAACTCCAATTGACTTTTCCATTTTCTCTTCTTTCTTATTCACAAACTCTCCATCTTCATTCACTTCTACCTTTCTGTATAAATCAACAATTTCTTCCCTGTCTTGAAAGACATCTTTGAATTGTTGTAAGTATGCATCCCTTTTCTCTTTGTCAACCTTTGGCATAAATTTGTTGTTGAATGGAGGTGGAACTGTTTATACTTGTCTTGGTCTTTTACTTGATTCAGAATTCCATAAATGTTGCCAGTTGAGACCAAATTCTTAAGGAATTCAGTTTCAACCTTTAGTCTTGTGTTTTGCACCTTTTCTTCAATCAACATTTTCTTTAAACCATCAATCTCAGTGATGTATCTTGTTTGAGATCTATAAATGACCATACAATCATCTTCAAGGCTCTTGATCTTTTCATCACTTATCATCTCACTTGCCTCATACTCATTTATGATACTTTGTTTTCTGAAACACTCAACTTCCAGCTTGCCTACTTTTGTTTTCAGTTCACTAATAAGTTCATTCAAGTCAACTGTAGGAGCAGAGTGTACCTTAGATGAAGATGCAGAGTCTATGGCCATGAATGCCACATTAGCTCTTCTGATATCATCTGCTATATCTTCCTTATGGTTACTCCAGTCAAAGCTTCCCTCATGCTGAGTTGTTACTGCCACATTGCCTTGATTTCTTGGTTGATTTTGGTTTGCTGGAATGTTGTTAGTTGCAGGGTTTTGAACGGCTTGATTCTGAGTGTTGTTCATCTGAGGCTGATATTGGTTGTTAAAATTGGGATTGAAGTTGTTGTTTGGATGGAAGTTGTTCAAGTTGTTGTTGTTGGGATTGAATCCTTGGTTATTGTTGAAGTTCTGTTGGTTGTTGTTTCTTTGCACATTCTGCTGGTACTGTTGTTGGTTTCTTGGCTGTTGGAACTTAATGACTTGAAAGTTCCTTGGCATATTGCAGTCTCTTGCAAAGTGTCCAGGTTGTTAACAGTTGTAAGAGATAGCCTTGGACTTGTCAAATCCTATTCTCTCATTTGGGCCAGAAACCAGAGATCTACCAGTTCTATTGTACAACCTTCTACTTCTCAATCCCAACATAGCAGCTTGCCATTTCAAATCCATGTCTTCTAAATCATCTGCATCAATCTGTTCTAAATCATCTTGAACCACACTTGTGTGAATCATGTTCTTTGCAACAAATGCATTATATGACTCAGTGAACATAGAAAACAAAGCTTGTGTCTCATTGCTTTGAACATGTCCTGTTCCAAGGTTAGGAACATTTCCATTAGACACAGAGGCAGAGTCAGAATCATCAATCAATTGCACATTTTACCTTTGCTGATTTCCTTGAGTGCTTGTGCTACCCCCAATGAAAGATTTTGGAGTCACAACATTATGTTCAGCTGGTTCTTCTATTATGGGAATCTGCTGTTGGTTCTTGATAGACAGATTTCCCATTGGTGCAATCAAAGCATTTGAAACATGAAAACTTGGTCTTTCTTCCTTGATCATCTCATTTTCAATCATTTCAAGTTCAGCAGCTTGAAGAAAACATACCACATCATCCAATTTTAATTCATTGAAATTTTGCTTTTGAAGGATGAATTTACAAGCATTATACCATTCTTTTGGCATTGAGTTGAGCAACTTTGTATTCAAATCAAAGTCAGTCATTACATAATCAGTTATTCTCAACTCATTCACAATACTCAGAAAACGTTCTAGTATTGACTTCAACCTTTCTCCATCTCTATACTTGAATCTTTCCAACTGTTGCTTCAGTCTTTGCTTCTTAATGTTCTTCAATTCAGTGTTCCCTTCATACATCTCAAGGATGGCATCATACATTTTTTTAGCAGTTGTGTGATGAGCCACCTTGGTCAGAATCTCCCAAGACAAACCTAGCTTAATCATAGCCAAGGCTTTGTCATCCACCTTTCTCATCTTTTCTCTTATAGCAGCAGTTGCAGTAGCATTTGCACATTCTTCAACAGTAGTTTGTGGACAATTCTTGATGGAGTTCCACATGTCAATGTCATTGTAGCATACGGCTGCTTCAAAGAGTACCTTCCATTTGATAAAGTTTTCATGTCCATACAACCTTGGTATCTTGTTAGTAGACACCTCTTGTTCCTCATATCCAGACATTTTGAGAAAACAAATATCAGTTTCTTATAAAAAAGTTTTCAAAATAACCAGATCTGAAAACAGAATGCTCGGATCTGATGTGTCTGATGTGATTAGAACAAGATTTATATATAAAGATTAAATCTTTAAATGAAACAAGGAAGAGAAAACACCGGTAGATAGTAGATCTGGAAGAAAAATGAAAAACAGAGTTGCTGACGTCACAAATCAATCGAACAGTGCCTGCTTACTTCATTCTTCTTCAAATCTTAATCAGCAACAATCTTTCTAAAAATAGCAGTAATCAAGCTCTGATACCACTTGTCAGGTCCCGATATTGAATTGTCGATTCGGCTCGGATCTTTAATCAATCATGTCATAACTCACACAAAATTAATCGTGTCGACAAGAGAGTTAATGACGGGTTGCTGTATTTAGAAAGATATCTGTTTGTTAAAAATGGAATCAATAACAAACATACGGTTGCAATGAGTATTCAAAGATCGAAGACACACACACGATTCACTCAAAAGATTTCCATTTATATAACGTTAATCATACAAAAGGAGTAATCGAGTTAGGGTTTATAAGGAATCCTCGGACAGCCGTTACACACAAAATATTCTCAATTAATGTGTCGTGTGTATCCGTATTGTGCGCCCTCTGGCGGCGTGCCATAAACATTCTATTTATAGGCCTGCGAACCTAGGACAGCTGTCATTCCTTCTAGAAACCCTATCCGATAGTACATATTCAAATTACATATTCAAAAATAAAACTAAGTGTAAAACAAGTCTTCCGGGTAGGCTTTTCATTAAACTTCAGTCTCCGAGTACGCAGTGTACTCGGCCTTCCTTCAGACTTGGTAAACATAGAAGTGTACTCGGGATCAGTTTCCGGGTAGACTTTACTTAAAGAATATTTTACCAAGTAAAATATTCACCGAGTAGACTTCAATCTTCTTGGACTTATCAAACTTTGCTCGACAAATCCTTACGAGCAACCTTGTTCTTCTATGATCCTGCTCGGCTCATTGTCAGTTGAAAAACTTATTGATAAGGCGTACTCGGGAGTACATACCTTACTTGAGCAGAACCTTACTCGAAATAACTTAGAGATATTCTATTAACTCATCAAGTATGCTCGGACCATAATTATTAAGGAATACCTTGCCAGGTCTTCCAATCACTTGGCTTCATGGACTTGGTTGACCAAACCTTACTCGGAAGAGTAAAATACTTGGTCTTGAAGAACAACCCTGCTTGACAAAGTGAACCTTACTCGGATATGCTAAATCAATGATCCTTACTCGGAAATCACTAAAAAGCATACCTTGCTCGGTTATCCACTTAAGAAGACCATTTGAAGTAAACCTTGCTCGGAAGGCAAAATCTCGTACTCGGCTAAGTAAAAGCTTACTCGAAGGTCCAAGGTGTGCTCGGGTTCAATACTTAGCAGTTTCTGAGGAGGTTGAAAAGATTCCAATCTTCCATATTCTTCGTTTAGGTCAAATCTCCTCATTTGGGTCAAATTCTTGACCCAACAAATTATGCCCTCTCGCCACCTCGTGGCCCGTTTGAAATTTTGGCCGTATTGCCATAGTGGGTAGTACACGAGCCGGAGGAAAACCTGAGGATGGGTCGAACCACTAAATCGGATCGTAAATTTGGACTAGGAGACTGACATACAATATTTTATGACCATAAGAAAGAATCGGATCAATAATTATGCCCTAACGCCACTGCGTGGCCCGTTCGAAATTTTTGTCGTCTTGCCAAAGGGTAGTACACGAGGCGGAGGAAAAACTGAGGATGGGTCGAACCACTGAATCGGATCATAATTTCGGTTTAGGAAACTACCATACAATATTTTATGACCATAAGAAAGAATCGGATCAATAATTATGCCCTCACGCCACCCCGTGGCCCGTTCGAAATTTTTGTTGTATTGCCAAAAGAGGGTATTACACAAGCCGGAGAAAAAACTGAGGATGGGTCGAACCTGTGAATCGGATCATAAATTCGGTCTAGGAGACTACCATACAATATTTTATGACCATAAGAAAGAATCGGATCAATAATTATGCCCTCACGCCACCCTGTGGCCCGTTCGAAATTTTGGTCGTATTGCCAAAAGGGGGTAGTACACGAGCCGGAGAAAAAATTATGATGGGTCGAACCACTGAGCCGGATCATAAATTCGGTCTAAAAGAGAGTGTCATACAATATTTATGACCCTAAGAAAGAATCGGATAAATAATTATGCCATCACTCCACCCCGTGGCCCGTTCGAAATTTTGGTCGTATTGCCAAAGGGGTAGTACACGAGCCGGAGGAAAAACTGAGGATGGGTCGAACCACTGAACCGGATCATAAATTTGGTCTATAAGAGTGTCATACAATATTTCATGACCCTAAGAAAGAATCGGATCAATAATTATGCCCTCACGCCACCTCGTGGCCCGTTCGAAATTTTGGTCGTATTGCCATAGTGGGTGGTACACGAGCCGGAGGAAAACCTGAGGATGGGTCTAACCACTAAATCGGATCATAAATTCGGACTAAGAGACTGCCATACAATATTTTATGACAATAAGACAGAATCGGATCAATTATTATGCCCTCACGCCACCTCGTGGCCCGTTCGAAACTTCGGTCGTATTGCCATAGGGGGTTGTACACGAGCTGGAGGAAAACCTGAGGATGGGACGAACCACTAAATCAGATCATATATTTGGACTAGGAGACTGCCATACAATATTTTATGACCATAAGAAAGAATCGGTTCAATAACTATGCCCTCACACCACCCCGTGGCCCGTTCAAAATTTTGGTCGTATTGCCAAAGGGGGTGTAACACGAGCCGGAGGAAAAACTAAGGATGGGTCGAACCACTGAATCGGATCATAAATTCGGACTACGATACTGCCATACAATATTTTATTACCATAAGAAAGAACCGGATCAATAATTATGCCACCACGCCACCCCGTGTCCCTTTCGAAATTTTGGTCGTATTTCCAAAACGAGCCGGAGGAAAAACTGAGGATGGGTCGAACCAATGAATCGGATCATAAATTCGGACTAGGAGACTGTCATACAATATTTTATTACCATAAGAAAGAATCGGATCAATAATTATGCCCTAACGCCACCCCGTGGCCCATTCGAAATTTTTGTCGTATTGCCAAAGGGGGTAGTACACGAGGCGGAGGAAAACCTGAGGATGGGTCTAACCACTGAATCGGATTATAAATTCGGTCTTAGAGACTACCATACAATATTTTATAACCATAAGAAAGAAGCGGATCAATATTATGCCCTCACGCCACCCCGTGGCCCGTTATAAATTTTGGTCGTACTGCCAAAGGTGTACACGATCCGGAGGAAAAACTAAGGATGGGTCGAACCACTAAATCGGATCATAAATTCGGACTAAGAGACTGCCATACAATATTTTATGACCATAAGAAAGAATCGGATCAATAATTATGCCCTCACGCCACCTCGTAGCCCGTTCGAAATTCCTGAGGATGGGTCGGACCACTAAATCGGATCATGAATTCGGACTAGGAGACTGCCATACAATATTTAATTACCATAAGAAAGAACCGGATCAATAATTATCCCTCACGCCATCCCGTGCCCCGTTCGAAATTTTGGTCGTATTGCCAAGGGGGTAGTACACGAGCTGGAGGAAAAGCTGAGGATGGATCGAACCACTGAATCGGATCATAAATTTGGTCTATAAGAGTGTCATACAATATTTTATGACCCTAAGAAAGAATCGGATCAATAATTATGCCCTCACGCCACCTCGTGGCCCGTTCGAAATTTTGGTCGTATTGCCATAGTGGGTGGTACACGAGCCGGAGGAAAACCTGAGGATGGGTCTAACCACTAAATCGGATCATAAATTCGGACTAAGAGACTGGCATACATAATTTTATGACAATAAGACAGAATCGGATCAATTATTATGCCCTCACGCCACCTCGTGGCCCGTTCGAAACTTCGGTCGTATTGCCATAGGGGGTTGTACACGAGCTGGAGGAAAACCTGAGGATGGGACGAACCACTAAATCAGATCATATATTTGGACTAGGAGACTGCCATACAATATTTTATGACCATAAGAAAGATCGGTTCAATAACTATGCCCTCACGCCACCCCGTGGCCCGTTCAAAATTTTGGTCGTATTGCCAAAGGGGGTGTAACACGAGCCGGAGGAAAAACTAAGGATGGGTCGAACCACTGAATCGGATCATAAATTCGGACTACGATACTGCCATACAATATTTTATTACCATAAGAAAGAACCGGATCAATAATTATGCCACCACGCCACCCCGTGTCCCTTTCGAAATTTTGGTCGTATTTCCAAAACGAGCCGGAGGAAAAACTGAGGATGGGTCGAACCAATGAATCGGATCATAAATTCGGACTAGGAGACTGCCATACAATATTTTATTAACATAAGAAAGAATCGGATCAATAATTATGCCCTAACGCCACCCCGTGGCCCATTCGAAATTTTTGTCGTATTGCCAAAGGGGGTAGTACACGAGGCGGAGGAAAACCTGAGGATGGGTCGAACCACGGAATCGGATTATAAATTCGGTCTTAGAGACTACCAGACAATATTTTATAACCATAAGAAAGAAGCGGATCAATATTATGCCCTCACGCCACCCCGTGGCCCGTTATAAATTTTGGTCGTACTGCCAAAGGTGTACACGATCCGGAGGAAAAACTAAGGATGGGTCGAACCACTAAATCGGATCATAAATTCGGACTAAGAGACTGCCATACAATATTTTATGACCATAAGAAAGAATCGGATCAATAATTATGCCCTCACGCCACCTCGTAGCCCGTTCGAAATTCCTGAGGATGGGTCGGACCACTAAATCGGATCATGAATTCGGACTAGGAGACTGCCATACAATATTTTATGACCATAAGAAAGAACCGGATCAATAATTATCCCTCACGCCATCCCGTGCCCCGTTCGAAATTTTGGTCGTATTGCCAAGGGGGTAGTACACGAGCTGGAGGAAAAGCTGAGGATGGATCGAACCACTGAATCGGATCATAATTTCGGACTAAGAGACTGCCATACAATATTTTATTAAAATAAGAAAGAATCGGATCAATAATTATGCCCTAACGTCAACCCGTGGCCCGTTCAAAATTTTTGTGGTATTGCCAAAGGGGGTAGTACACGAGGCGGAGGAAAAACTGAGGATGGGTCGAACAACTGAATCAGATCATAAATTCGGACTAGGAGACTGCCATTCAATATTTTATTACCATAAGAAAGAATCGGACCAATAATTATGCCCTAACGCCACCCCGTGGCCCGTTCAAAATTTTTGTCGTATTGCCAAAGGGGGTAGTACACGAGGCTTAGGAAAAACTGAGGATGGGTCGAACCACTGAATCGGATCATAAATTCGGTCTAGGAGACTACCATACAATATTTTATAACCATAAGAAAGAAGCGGATCAATATTATGCCCTCACGCCACCCCGTGGCCCGTTCGAAATTTTGGTCGTACTGCCAAAGGTGAACACGATCCGGAGGAAAAACTAAGGATGGGTCGAACCACTAAATCGGATCATAAATTCGGACTAGGAGACTGCCATACAATATTTTATGACAATAAGAAAGAATCAGATCAATAATTATGCCCTCACGCCACCTCGTGGCCCGTTCGAAATTCCTGAGGATGGGTCGGACCACTAAATCGGATCATAAATTCGGACTAGGATACTGCCATACAATATTTTATTAGCATAAGAAAGAACCGGATCAATAATTATGCCACCACGACACCCCGTGTCCCGTTCGAAATTTTGGTCGTATTTCCAAAACGAGCCGGAGGAAAAACTGAGGATGGGTCGAACCACTGAATCGGATCATAAATTCGGACTAGGAGACTGCCATACAAAATTTATTACCATAAGAAAGAATCGGATCAATAATTATGCCCTAACGCCACCCCGTGGCCCGTTCGAAATTTTTGTCGTATTGCCAAAGGGGGTAGTACATGAGGCGGAGGAAAACCTGAGGATGGGTCGAACCACTGAATCGGATTATAAATTCGGTCAAAAAGACTACCATACAATATTTTATAACCATAAGAAAGAAGCGGATCAATATTATGACCTCACGCCACCCCGTGGCCCGTTCTAAATTTTGGTCGTACTGTCAAAGGTGTACACGATCCGGAGGAAAAACTAAGGATGGGTCGAACCACTAAATCGGATCATAAATTCGGACTAGGAGACTGCCATACAATATTTTATGACCATAATAAAGAATCGGATGAATAATTATGCCCTCACGCCACCTCGTGGCCCGTTCGAAATTCCTGAGGATGGGTCGGACCACTAAATCTGATCATAAATTCGGACTAGGAGACTGCCATACAATATTTTATGACCATAGGAAAGAACCAGATCAATAATTATGCCCTCACGCCATCGCGTGTCCCGTTCAAAAATTTTGGTCGTATTGCTAAGTGGGTAGTACACCAGCCGGAGGAAAACCTGAGGATGTATCGAACCACTGAATCGGATCATAATATCGGACTAGGAGACTGCCATACAATATTTTATTACCATAAGAAAGAATCGGATCAATAATTATGCCCAAACGCCAACCCGTGGCCCGTTCGAAATTTTTGTGGTATTGCCAAAGGGGGTTGTACACGAGGCGGAGGAAAAATTGAGGATGGGTCGAACCACTGAATCGGATCATAAATTAGGACTAGGAGACTGCCATTCAATATTTTATTACCATAAGAAAGAATCGGATCAATAATTATGCCCTAACGCCACCCCGTGGCCCGTTCGAAATTTTTGCCGTATTGCCAAAGGGGGTAGTACACGAGGCGGAGGAAAAACTGAGGATGGGTCGAACCACTGAATCGGATCATAAATTCGGTCTAGGAGATTACCATACAATACTTTATAACCATAAGAAAGAAGCGGATTAATATTATGCCCTCACGCCACCCCGTGGCCCGTACGAAATTTTGGTCGTACTGCCAAAGGTGTCACGATCCGGAGGAAAAACTAAGGATGGGTCGAACCACTAAATTGGATCATAAATTCGGACTAGGAGACTGCCATACAATATTTTATGACCATAATAAAGAATCGGATCAATAATTATGCCCTCACACCACCTCGTGGCCCGTTCGAAATTCCTGAGGATGGGTCGGACCACTAAATCTGATCATAAATTCGGACTAGGAGACTGCCATACAATATTTTATGACCATAGGAAAGAACCGGATCAATAATTATGCCCTCACGCCATCTCGTGTCCCGTTCGAAATTTTGATCGTATTGCTAAGGGGGTAGTACACCAGCCGGAGGAAAAACTGAGGATGGATCGAACCACTGAATCGGATCATAATATCGGACTAGGAGACTGCCATACAATATTTTATTACCATAAGAAAGAATCGGATCAATAATTATGCCCTAACTCCAACCCGTGGCCCGTTCGAAATTTTTGTGGTATTGCCAAAGGGGGTAGTACACGAGGCGGAGGAAAAACTGAGGATGGGTCGAACCACTGAATCGGATCATAAATTTGGACTAGGAGACTGCCATTCAATATTTTATTACCATAAGAAAGAATCGGATAAATAATTATGCCCTAACGCCACCCCGTGGCCCGTTCGAAATTTTTGTCGTATTGCCAAAGGGGGTAGTACACGAGGCGGAGGAAAAACTGAGGATGGGTCGAACCACTAAATCGGATCAAAAATTCGGTCTAGGAGACTACCATACAATACTTTATAACCATAAGAAAGAAGCGGATTAATGTTATGCCCTCACGCCACCCCGTGGCCCGTACGAAATTTTGGTCGTACTGCCAAAGGTGTACACGATCCGGAGGAAAAACTTAGGATGGGTCGAACCACTAAATCGGATCATAAATTCGGACTAATAGACTGCCATACAATATTTTATGACAATAAGAAATAACCGGATCAATAATTATGCCCTCACGCCACCTCGTGGCCTATTTGAAATTCCTGAGGATGGGTCCGACCACTAAATCGGATCATAAATTCGGACTAGGAGACTGCCATACAATATTTTATGACCATAAGAAAATACCGGATCAATAATTATGCCCTCACGCCATCCTGTGTCCCGTTCAAATTTTGGTCGTATTGCCTAGGGGGTAGTACACGAGCCGGAGGAAAAACTGAGGATGGATCGAACCACTGAATCGGATCATAATTTCGGACTTGGAGACTGCCATACAATATTTTATTGCCATAAGAAAGAATCAGATCAATAATTATGCCCTAACGCCAACCCCTGGCCCGTTCGAAATTTTTATGGTATTGCCAAAGGGGGTAGTACACGAGGCGGAGGAAAAACTGAGAATGGGTCGAACCACTGAATCGGATCATAAATTCGGACTAGGAGACTGCCATACAATATTTTATTACCATAAGATAGAAACGGATCAATAATTATGCCCTAACGCCACCCCGTGGCCCGTTCGAAATTTTTGTCGTATTGCCAAAGGAGGTAGTACACAAGGCGGAGGAAAAACTGAGGATGGGTCGAACCACTGAATCGGATCATAAATTCGGTCTACGAGACTACCATACAATATTTTATGACCATAAGAAAGACTCGGATTAATAATTTTGCTCTCACGCCACCCTGTGGCCCGTTCGAAATTTTGGTCGTATTGCCAAAAGGGGGTAGTACACGAGCCGGAGAAAAAATTATGATGGGTCGAACCACTGAACCGGATCATAAATTCGGTCAAAAAGAGAGTGTCATACAATATTTATGACCCTAAGAAAGAATCGGATAAATAATTATGCCCTCACTCCACCCCGTGGCCCGTTCGAAATTTTGGTCGTATTGCCAAAGGGGTAGTACACGAGCCGGAGGAAAAACTGAGGATTGGTCGAACCACTGAACCGGATCATAAATTCGGTCTATAAGAGTGTCATACAATATTTTATGACCCTAAGAAAGAATCGGATCAATAATTATGCCCTCACGCCACCTCGTGGCCCGTTCGAAATTTTGGTCGTATTGCCATAGTGGGTAGTACACAAGCCGGAAGAAAACCTGAGGATGGGTCGAACCAATAAATCGGATCATAAATTCGGACTAGGAGACTGCCATACAATATTTTATGACCATAAGACAGAATCGGATCAATTATTATGCCCTCACGCCACCTCGTGGCCCGTTCGAAATATCGGTCGTATTGCCATAGGGGGTAGTAAACGAGCTGGAGGAAAACCTGGGGATGGGTCGAACCACTAAATCGGATCATATATTTGGACTAAGAGACTTCCATACAATATTTTATGACCATAAGAAAGAAACGGATCAATAATTATGCCCTCACGCCACCCCGTGGCCCGTTCAAAATTTTGGTCGTATTGCCAAAGGGGGTGTAACACGAGCCGGAGGAAAATCTGAGGATGGGTCGAACCACTGAATCGGATCATAAATTCGGAATAGGATACTGCCATACAATATTTTATTACCATAAGAAAGAACCGGATCAATAATTATACCCTAACGCCAACCCGTGGCCCGTTCGAAATTTTTGTGGTATTGCCAGAGGGGGTAGTACAAGAGGCGGAGGAAAAACTGAGGATGGGTCGAACAACTAAATCGGATCATATATTTGGACTAGGAGACTGCCATTTATTATTTTATTACCATAAGAAAGAATCAGAACAATAATTATACCCTAACGCCACCCCTTGGCCCTTTCAAAATTTTTGTCGTATTGCCAAAGGGGGTAGTACATGAGGCGGAGGAAAAACTGAGGATGGGTCGAACCACTGAATCGGATCATAAATTCGGTCTAGGAGACTACCATACAATATTTTATAACCATAAGAAAGAAGCGGATCAATAATTATGCCCTCACACCACCTTGTGGCCCGTTCGAAATTCCTGAGGATGGGTCGGACCACTGAATCGGATCATAAATTCGGATTAAGAAACTGCCATTCAATATTTTATTACCATAAGATAGAATCGGATCAATAATTATGCCCTAACGCCACCCCGTGGCCCGTTCGAAATTTTTGTCGTATTGCTAAAGGGGGTAGTACACGAGGCGGAGGAAAACCTGAGGATGGGTCGAACCACTGAATCGGATTATAAATTCGGTCTAAGAGACTACCATATAATATTTTAAAACCATAAGAAAGAAGCGGATCAATATTATGCCCTCATGCCACCCCGTAACCCGTTCTAAATTTTGGTCGTACTGCCAAAGGTGTACACGATCCACAGGAAAAACTAAGGATGGGTCGAACCACTAAATCGGATCATAAATTCAGACTAGGAGACTGCCATACAATATTTTATGAGCATAAGAAAGAATCGGATCAATAATTATGCCGTCACGCCACCTCGAGGCCCGTTTGAAATTCCTGAGGATGGGTCGGACCACTAAATCGGATCATAAATTCGGACTAGGAGACTGCCATACAATATTTTATGACCATAAGAAAGAACCGGATCAATAATTATGCCCTCACGCCATCCCGTGTCCCGTTCGAAATTTTGGTCGTATTGCCAAGGGGGTAGTACACGAGCCGGAGGAAAAACTGAGGATGGATCGAACCACTGAATCGGATCATAATTACGGACTAGGAGACTGCCATACAATATTTTATTACCATAAGAAAGAATCGGATCAATAACTATGCCCTAACGCCAACCCGTGGCCCGTTCGAATTTTTGTCGTATTGCCAAAGGGTGTATTACACGAGGCGGAGGAAAAACTGAGGATGGGTCGAACCACTGAATCGGATCATAAATTCGGACTGGGAGACTGCCATTCAATATTTTATTACCATAAGAAAGAATCGGATCAATAATTATGCCCTAACGCCACCCCGTGGCCCGTTCGAAATTTTTGTCGTATTGTCAAAGGGGGTAGTACACAAGGCGGAGGAAAAACTGAGGATGGGTCGAACCACTGAATCGAATCATAAATTCGGTCTAGGAGACTACCATACAATATTTTAATACCATAAGAAAGAAGCGGATCAATATTATGCCCTCACGCCACCTCGTGGCCCGTCCGAAATTTTGGTCGTACTGCCAAAGGTGTACGCGATCCGGAGGAAAAACTAAAGATGGGTCGAACCACTAAATCGGATCATAAATTCAGACTAGAGACTGCCATACAATATTTTATGACCGTAAGAAAGAATCGGATCAATAATTATGCCCTCAAGCCACCTCGTGGCCCGTTCGAAATTCCTGAGGATGGTTCGGAACACTAAATCAGATCATAAATTCTGACTAGGAAACTGCCATACAATATTTTATGACCATAAGAAAGAACCTGATCAATAATTATGCCCACACGCCATCCCGTGTCCCGTTCGAAATTTTGGTCGTATTGCCAAGGGGGTACTACACGAGCCGGAGGAAAAACTGAGGATGGATCGAACCACTGAATCGGATCATAATTTCGGACTACGAGACTACCATACAATATTTTATTACCATAAGAAAGAATCGGATCAATAATTATGCCCTAACGCCAACCCGTGGCCCGTTCGAAATTTTTGTGGTATTGCCAAAGGGGGTAGTACACTAGGCGGAGGAAAAACTGAGGATGGGTCGAACCACTGAATCGGATCTTAAATTCGGTCTAGGAGACTACCATACAATATTTTATGACCATAAGAAAGGATCGGATCAATAATTATACCTTCACGCCATCCCGTGCCCCGTTCGAAATTTTGGTCGTATTGCCAAAAGGTGGTAGTACACGAGCCAGAGGAAAATCTGAGGATGGGTCGAACCACTGAACCTGATCATAAATTCGGTCTAAGAGAGTGTCATACAATATTTATGACCCTAAGAAAGAATCGGATCAATAATTATGCCCTCACTCCACATCGTGGCCCGTTCAAAATTTTGGTCGTATTGCCAAAAGGGGGTAGTACACGAGCCGGAGGAAAAACTGAGGATGGGTTGAACCACTGAACCTGATCATAAATTCGGTCTAAAAGAGTGTCATACAATATTTATGACCCTAAGAAAGAATCGGATCAATAATTATGCCCTAACGCCACCCCGTGGCCCGTTCAAAATTTTTGTCGTATTGCCAAAGGTGGTAGTACACAAGGCGGAGGAAAAACTGAGCATGGGTCGAACCACTGAATCGAATCATAAATTCGGTCAAGAGACTACCATACAATATTTTATAACCATAAGAAAGAAGCGGATCAATATTATTCCCTCACGCCACCCCGTGGCCCGTCCGAAATTTTGGTCGAACTGCCAAAGGTGTAGACGATCCGAAGGAAAAACTAAGGATGAGTCGAACCACTAAATCGGATCATAAATTCGGACTAGGAGATTGCCATACAATATTTTATGACCGTAAGAAAGAATCGGATCAATAATTATGCCCTCACGCCATCTCGTGGCCCGTTCGAAATTCCTGAGGATAGGTCGGAACACTAAATCAGATCATAAATTCGGACTAGGAGACTGCCATACAATATTTTATGACCGTAAGAAAGAACCTGATCAATAATTATGCCCTCACGCCATCCCGTGTCCCGTTCGAAATTTTGGTCGTATTGCCAAGGGGGTAGTACACGAGCCGGAGGAAAAACTGATGACGGATCGAACCACTGAATCGGATCATAATTTCGGACTACGAGACTACCATACAATATTTTATTACCATAAGAAAGAATCGGATCAATAATTATGCCCTAACGCCAACCCGTGGCCCGTTCGAAATTTTTGTGGTATTGCCAAAGGGGGTAGTACACTAGGCGGAGGAAAAACTGAGGATGGGTCGAACCACTGAATCGGATCTTAAATTCGGTCTAGGAGACTACCATACAATATTTTATGACCATAAGAAAGGATCGGATCAATAATTATACCTTCACGCCATCCCGTGCCCCGTTCGAAATTTTGGTCGTATTGCCAAAAGGTGGTAGTACACGAGCCAGAGGAAAATCTGAGGATGGGTCGAACCACTGAACCTGATCATAAATTCGGAATAAGAGAGTGTCATACAATATTTATGACCCTAAGAAAGAATCGGATCAATAATTATGCCCTCACTCCACCCCGTGGCCCGTTCAAAATTTTGGTCGTATTGCCAAAAGGGGGTAGTACACGAGCCGGAGGAAAAACTGAGGACGGGTCGAACCACTGAACCTGATCATAAATTCGGTCTAAAAGAGTGTCAGACAATATTTATGACCCTAAAAAAGAATCGGATCAATAATTATACCCTAACGCCACCCCGTGGCCCGTTCGAAATTTTTGTCGTATTGCCCAAGGGGGTAGTACACGAGGCGGAGGAAAACCTGAGGATGGGTCGAACCACTGAATCGGATTATAAATTCGGTCAAAGTGACTACCATATAATATTTTATAACCATAAGAAAGAAGCGGATCAATATTATGCCCTCACGCCACCCCTTGGCCCGTTCTAAATTTTGGTCGTACTGCCAAAGGTGTACACGATCCGCAGGAAAAACTAAGGATGGGTCGAACCACTAAATCGGATCATAAATTCAGACTAGGAGACTGCCATACAATATTTTATGACCATAAGAAAGAATCGAATCAATAATTATGCCCTCACGAAACCTCGTGGCCCGTTCGAAATTCCTGAGGATGAGTCGGACCACTAAATCGGATCATAAATTCGGACTAGGAGACTGTCATACAATATTTTATGACCATAAGAAAGAACCGGATCAATAATTATGCCCTCACGCCATCCCGTGTCCCGTTTGAAATTTTGGTCGTATTGCCAAGGGGGTAGTACACGAGCCGGAGGAAAAACTGAGGATGGATCGAACCACTGAATCGGATCATAATTTCGGACTAGGAGACTGCCATACAATATTTTATTAGCATAAGAAAGAATCGGATCAATAACTATGCCCAAACGCCAACCCGTGGCCCGTTCGAAATTTTTGTCGTATTGCCAAAGGGGGTAGTACACGAGGCGGAGGAAAAACTGAGGATGGGTCGAACCACTGAATCGGATCATAAATTCGGACTAGGAGACTGCCATTCAATAATTTATTACCATAAGAATGAATCGGATCAATAATTATGCCCTAACGCCACCCCGTGGCCCGTTCGAAATTTTGGTCGTACTGCCAAAGGTGTACACGATCCGGAGGAAAAAGTGAGGATGGGTCGAACAACTAAATCGGATCATAAATTCGGACTAGGAGACTGCCATACAATATTTTATGACCATAAGAAAGAATCAGATCAATAATTATGCCCTCACGCCACCTCGTGGCCCGTTCGAAATTCCTGAGGATTTGTCGGACCACTAAATCAGATCATAAATTCGGACTAGGAGACTGCCATACAATATTTTATGACCCTAAGAAAGAATCGGATCAATAATTATGCCCTAACGCCACCCCGTGGCCCGTTCGAAATTTTTGTCTTATTGCCAATGGGTAGTACACTAGGCGGAGGAAAAACTGAGGATGGGTCGAACCACTGAATCGGATCATAAATTCGGACTAGGAGACTGCCATACAATATTTTATGACCATAAGAAAGAACCAGATTAATAATTATGCCACCACGCCACCCCTTGTCCCGTTCGAAATTTTGGTCGTATTTCCAAAGGGGATAGTACACGAGCTGGAGGAAAAACTGAGGATGGGTAGAACCACTGAATTGGATCATAAATTCGGACTAGGAGACTGCCATACAATATTTTATTACCATAAGAAAGAATCGGGTTAATAATTATGCCCTCACGCCACCCTTGGCCCGTTAGAAATTTTGGTCGTATTATTACACGAGCCGGAGGAAAAACTGAGGATGGGTCGAACCACTGATCCGGATCATAAATTCGATCTAAGAGAGTGTCATACAATATTTTATGACCCTAAGAAAGAATCGGATCAATAATTATGCCCTCACGCCACCTCGTGGCCCGTTCGAAATTTTGGTCGTATTGCCAAAAGGGGGTATTACACGAGCTGGAGGAAAAACTGAGGATGGGTCGAACCACTGAATCGGATCATAAATTCGGACTATGAGACTGCCATACCATATTTTATGACTATAAGAAAGAATCGGATCAATAATTATGCCCTAACGCCACTGCGTGGCCCGTTCGAAATTTTTGTCGCATTGCCAAAGGGGGTAGTACACGAGGCGGAGGAAAAACTGAGGATGGGTCGAACCACTGAATCGGATCATAAATTCGGTCTAAGAGACTACCAAACAATATTTTATGACCATAAGAAAGAATCGGATCAATATTTATGCCCTAACGCCACCGCGTGGCTCGTTCGAAATTTTTGTCGTATTGCCAAAGGGGGTAGTACACGAGGTAGAGGAAACACTGAGGATGGGTCGAACCACTGAACCGGATCATAAATTCAGTCTAAGAGAGTGCCATATTTTATGGCCCTAAGAAAAAATCGGATCAATAATTATGCCCTCACGCACCCCGTGGCCCGTTCGAAATTTTGGTCGTATTGCCAAAAGAGGTATTACATGAGCCGGAGGAAAAACTGAGGATGGGTCGAACCACTGAACCGGATCATAAATTCCGTCTACGAGAGTGTCATACAATATTTTATGACCCTAAGAAAGAATCGGATCAATAATTATGACCTCACGCCACCCTAACGCCACCCCGTGGCCCGTTCGAAATTTTGGTCGTACTGCCAAAGGTGTACACGATCCGGAGGAAAAAGTGAGGATGGGTCGAACAACTAAATCGGATCATAAATTCGCACTAGGAGACTGCCATACAATATTTTATGACCATAAGAAAGAATCGGATCAATAAGTATGCCCTCACGCCACCTCGTGGCCCGTTCGAAATTCCTGAGGATTTGTCGGACCACTAAATCGGATCATAAATTCGGACGAGGAGACTGCCATACAATATTTTATGACCCTAAGAAAGAATCGGATCAATAATTATGCCCTAACGCCACCCCGTGGCCCGTTCGAAATTTTTGTCTTATTGCCAATGGGTAGTACACGAGGCGGAGGAAAAACTGAAGATGGGTCGAACCACTGAATCGGATCATAAATTCGGACTAGGAGACTGCCATACATTATTTTATGACCATAAGAAAGAACCAGATTAATAATTATGCCACCACGCCACCCCGTGTCCCGTTCGAAATTTTGGTCGTATTTCCAAAGGGGATAGTACACGAGCTGGAGGAAAAACTGAGGATGGGTCGAACCACTGAATTGGATCATAAATTCGGACTAGGAGACTGCCATACAATATTTTATTACCATAAGAAAGAATCGGATCAATAATTATGCCCTAACGCCACCCCGTGGCCCGTTCGAAATTTTTGTCGTATTGCCAAAGCGGGTAGTACACGAGGCGGAGGAAAAACTGAGGATTGGTCGAACCACTGAATCAGATCATAAATTCGGTCTAGGAGACTACCATGCAATATTTTATAACCATAAAAAAGAAGCGGATCAATATTATGCCCTCACGCTACCCCGTGGCCCGTTCGAAATTTTGGTCGTACTGCCAAAGGTGTACACGATCCGGAGGAAATAGTGAGGATGGGTTGAACAACTAAATCGGATCATAAATTCGGACTAGGAGACTGCCATACAATATTTTATGACCATAAGAAAGAATCGGATTAATAATTATGCCCTCACGCCACCTCGTGGCCCGTTCGAAATTCCTGAGGATGGGTCGGACCACTAAATCGGATCATAAATTCGGACTAGGAGACTGCCATACAATATTTTATGACCATAAGAAAGAACCGGATCAATAATTATGCCCTCACGCCATTCCGTGTCCCATTCAAAATTTTGGTCGTATTTCCAAGGGGGTAGTACACGAGCTGGAGGAATAACTGAGGATTGATCGAACCACTAAATCGGATCATAATTTCGGACTAGGAGATTGCCATACAATATTTTATTACCATAAGAAATAATCGGATCAATAATTATGCCCTAACGCCAACCCGTGGCCCGTTCGAAAATTTTTGGTATTGCCAAAGGGGATAGTACACGAGGCGGATGAAAAACTGAGGATGGGTCAAACCACTGAATCGGATCATAAATTCGGACTAGGAGACTGCCATTCAATATTTTATTACCATAATAAAGAATCGGATCAATAATTATGCATTCACGCCAACTCGTGGCCCGTTCGAAATTTTGGTCGTATTGCCAAAAGGGGGTAGTACACGAGCCGGAGGAAAAACTGAGGGTGGGTCGAACCACTGAACCGGATAATAAATTCGGTCTAAGAGAGTGTCATACAATATTTATGAACCTAAGAAAGAATCGAATCAATAATTATGCCCTCACTCCACCTCGTGGCCCGTACAAAATTTTGGTCGTATTGCCAAAAGGGGTAGTACACGAGCCGGAGGAAAAACTGAGGATGGGTCGAACCACTGAACCGGATCATAAATTCGGTCTAAGAGAGTGTCATACAATATTTTATGACCCAAAGAAAGAATCGGATCAATAATTATGCCCTCACGCCACCTCGTGGCCCGTTAGAAATTTTGTTCGTATTGCCAAAGTGGGTTAGTACACGAGCCGGAGGTAGACCTGAGGATGGGTCGAACCACTAAATCGGATCATAAATTTGGACTAGGAGACTGCCATACAATATTTTATGACCATCAGACAGAATCGGATCAATTATTATGCCCTCACGCCACCTCGTGGCCCGTTCGAAATTTTGGTCGTATTGCCAAAGGGGGTAGTACACGAGCTGGAGGAAAAACTTAGGATGGGTCGAACCACTAAATCAGATCATAAATTCGGACAAGGAGACTGCCATACAATATTTTAAGACCATAAGAAAGAATCGGGTTAATAGTTATGCCCTCACGCCACCTCATGGCCCGTTCGAAATTTCGGTCGTATTGCCATAGCCGTACACGAGTCGGAGGAAAACCTGAGGATGGGTCGAACCACTAAATCAGATCATAAATTTGGGCCTAGGAGACTGCCATACAATATTTTATGACCATAAGAAAGAATCGGATCAATAACTATGCCCTCACGACACCCCGTGGCCCGTTCAAAATTTTTGTCGTATTAACAAAGGGGGTGGTACACGAGCCGGAGGAAAAACTGAGGATGGATCGAACTGCTGAATCGGATCATAAATTCGGACTAGGAGACTGCCATACAATATTTTATGACCATAAGAAAGAACCGGATCAATAATTATGCCATCGCGCCACCCCGTGTCCCGTTCGAAATTTTGGTCGTATTTCCAAAGGGGGTAGTACAAGAGCAGGAGGAAAAATTGAGGATGGGTCGAACCACTGAATCAGATCATAAATCCGGACTAGGAGAATGCCATACAATATTTTATGACCATAAGAAAGAATCGGATCAATAATTATGCCCTCACACCACCTCGTGGTCGTTCGAAATTTCGGTCGTATTGCCATAGGGGGTAGTACACGAGCTGGAGGATATCTGAGGATGGGTCGAACCACTAAATCGGATCATAATTTGGACTAGGAGACGGCCATACAATATTTTATGACCATATGAAAGAATCGGATCAATAATTATGCCCTAACGCCACCCCGTGGCCTGTTCGAAATTTTTGTCGTATTGCCAAATGGTAGGTAGTACACGAGACGGAGGAAAAACTGAGGATGGGTCGAACCACTGAATCGGATCATAAATTTAGTCTAGGAGACTACCATACAATATTTTATGACCATAAGAAAGAATCGGGTCAATAATTATGCCCTGACGCCACCCTTGGCCCGTTAGAAATTTTGGTCGTATTATTACACGAGCTGGAGGAAAAACTGAGGATGGGTCTAACCACTGAACCGGATCATAAATTCGGTCTAAGAGAGTGTCATACAATAGTTTATGACCCTAAGAAAGAATCGGATCAATAATTATGCCCTCACGCCACCTCGTGGCTCGTTCGAAATTTTGGTCGTATTGCCAAAAGGGGGTATTACACGAGCTGGAGGAAAAACTGCGGATGGGTCGAACTACTGAATCGGATCATAAATTTGGACTATGAGACTGCCATACAATATTTTATGACCATAAGAAAGAATCGGATCAATAATTATGCCCTAACGCCACTGCGTGGCCCGTTCGAAATTTTTGTCGCATTGCCAAAGGGGGTAGTACACGAGGCGGAGGAAAAACTGAGGATGGGTCGAACCACTAAATCGGATCATAAATTCGGTCTAAGAGACTACCAAACAATATTTTATGACCATAAGAAAGAATCGGATCAATATTTATGCCCTAACGCCACCGCGTGGCCCGTTCGAAATTTTTGTCGTATTGCCAAAGGGGGTAGTACACGAGGTAGAGGAAACACTGAGGATGGGTCGAACCACTGAACCGGATCATAAATTCGGTCTAAGAGAGTGCCATATTTTATGGCCCTAAGAAAGAATCGGATCAATAATTATGCCCTCACGCGACCCCGTGGCCCGTTCGAAATTTTGGTCGTATTGCCAAAAGAGGTATTACATGAGCCGGAGGAAAAACTGAGGATGGGTCGAACCACTGAACCGGATCATAAATTCCGTCTACGAGAGTGTCATACAATATTTTATGACCCTAAGAAATAATCGGATCAATAATTATGACCTCACGCCACCCCGTGGCCCGTTCAAAATTTTGGTCGTATTGCCAAAGGGGGTAGTACACGAGCCAGAGGAAAAACTGAGGATGGGTCGAACCACTGAATCGGATCATAAATTCGGACTAGGAGACTGCCATACAATATTTTATGACCATAAGAAAGAACCGGATTAATTATTATGCCCTCACGCCACCCCGTGTCCCGTTCGAAATTTTGGTCGTATTTCCTAAGGGGTAGTACACGAGCCGGAGGAAAAACTGAGGATGGGTCGAACACTGAATCAGATCATAAATCCGGACTTGGAGACTGCCATACAATATTTTATGACCATAAGAAAGAATCGCATCAATAATTATGCCCTCACGCCACCTCGTGGCCCGTCCGAAATTTTGGTCGTACTGCCAAAGGTGTACACGATCCGAAGGAAAAACTAAGGATGGGTCGAACCACTAAATCGGATCATAAATTCGGACTAGGAGACTGCCATACAATATTTTATGACCGTAAGAAAGAATCGGATCAATAATTATGCCCTCATGCCACCTCATGGCCCGTTTGAAATTCCTGAGGATAGGTCGGAACACTAAATCAGATCATAAATTTGGACTAGGAGACTGCCATACAATATTTTATGACCGTAAGAAAGAACCTGATCAATAATTATGCCCTCACGCCATCCCATGTCCCGTTCGAAATTTTGGTCGTATTGCCAAGGGGGTAGTACACGAGCCGGAGGAAAAACTGAGGATGGATCGAACCACTGAATCGGATCATAATTTCGGACTACGAGACTGCCATACAATATTTTATTACCATAAGAAAGAATCGGATCAATAATTATGCCCAAACGCCAACCCGTGGCCCGTTCGAAATTTTTGTGGTATTGCCAAAGGGGGTAGTACACTAGGCGTAGGAAAAACTGAGGATGGGTCGAACCACTGAATCGGATCATAAATTCGGTCTAGGAGACTACCATACAATATTTTATGACCATAAGAAAGAATCGGATCAATAATTATACCTTCACGCCATCCCGTGCGCCGTTCGAAATTTTGGTCGTATTGCCAAAAGGGGGTAGTACACGAGCCAGAGGAAAAACTGAGGATGGGTCGAACCAGTGAACCTGATCATAAATTCGGTATAAGAGAGTGTCATACAATATTAATGACCCTAAGAAAGAATCGGATTATTAATTATGCCCTCACTCCACCTCGTGGCCCGTTCAAAATTTTGGTCGTATTGCCAAAAGGGGGTAGTACACGAGCCGGAGGAAAAACTGAGGATGGGTCGAACCACTGAACCTGATCATAAATTCGGTCTAAAAGAGTGTCATACAATATTTATGACCCTAAGAAAGAATCGGATCAATAATTATGCCCTAACGCCACCCCGTGGCCCGTTCGAAATTTTTGTCGTATTGCCAAAGGGGGTAGTACACGAGGCGGAGGAATACCTGAGGATGGGTCGAACCACTGAATCGGATTATAAATTCGGTCAAAGAGACTACCATATAATATTTTATAACCATAAGAAAGAAGCGGATCAATATTATGCCCTCACGCCATCCCTTGGCCCGTTCTAAATTTTGGTCGTACTGCCAAAGGTGTACACGATCCGCAGGAAAAACTAAGGATGGGTCGAACCACTAAATCGGATCATAAATTCAGACTAGGAGACTGCCATACAATATTTTATGACCATAAGAAAGAATCGGATCAATAATTATGCCCTCACGCCACCTCGTGGCCCGTTCGAAATTCCTGAGGATGGGTCGGACCACTAAATCGGATCATAAATTCGGACTAGAAGACTGCCATACAATATTTTATGACCATAAGAAAGAACCGGTTCAATAATTATGCCCTCACGCCATCCTGTGTCCCGTTCGAAATTTTGGTCGTATTGCCAAGGGGGTAGTACACGAGCCGGAGGAAATTCCTGAGGATGGATCGAACCACTGAATCGGATCATAATTTCGGACTAGGAGACTGCCATACAATATTTTATGACCATAAGAAAGAACCGGATCAATAATTATGCCCTCACGCCATTCCGTGTCCCATTCGAAATTTTGGTCGTATTTCCAAGGGGGTAGTACACGAGCTGGAGGAATAACTGAGGATTGATCGAACCACTGAATCGGATCATAATTTCGGACTAGGAGACTGCCATACAATATTTTATTACCATAAGAAATAATCGGATCAATAATTATGCCATAACGCCAACCCGTGGCCCGTTCGAAATTTTTGTGGTATTGCCAAAGGGGGTAGTACACGAGGCGGAGGAAAAACTGAGGATGGGTCAAACCACTGAATCGGATCATAAATTCGGACTAGGAGACTGCCATTCAATATTTTATTACCATAATAAAGAATCGGATCAATAATTACGCATTCACGCCATCCCGTGGCCCGTTCGAAATTTTGGTCGTATTGCCAAAAGGGGGTAGTACACGAGCCGGAGGAAAAACTGAGGATGGGTCGAACCACTGAACCGGATCATAAATTCGGTCTAAGAGAGTGTCATACAATATTTATGACCCTAAGAAAGAATCGGATCAATAATTATGCCCTCACTCCACCTCGTGGCCCGTACAAAATTTTGGTCGTATTGCCAAAGGGGGTAGTACACGAGCCGGAGGAAAAACTGAGGATGGGTCGAACCACTGAACCGGATCATAAATTCGGTCTAAGAGAGTGTCATACAATATTTTATGACCCAAAGAAAGAATCGGATCAATAATTATGCCCTCACGCCACCTCGTGGCCCGTTAGAAATTTTGTTCGTATTGCCATAGTGGGTTAGTACACGAGCCGGTGGTAGACCTGAGGATGGATCGAACCACTAAATCGGATCATAAATTTGGAATAGGAGACTGCCATACTATATTTTATGACCATCAGACAGAATCGGATCAATTATTATGCCCTCACGCCACCCCGTGGCCCGTTCGAAATTTTGGTCGTACTGCCAAAGGTGTACACGATCCGGAGGAAAAAGTGAGGATGGGTCGAACAACTAAATCGGATCATAAATTCGGACTAGGAGACTGCCATACAATATTTTATGACCATAAGAAAGAATCGGATCAATAATTATGCCCTCATTCCACCTCGTGGCCCGTTCGAAATTCCTGAGGATTTGTCGGACCACTAAATCTTATCATAAATTCGGACGAGGAGACTGCCATACAATATTTTATGACCCTAAGAAAGAATCGGATCAATAATTATGCCCTAACGCCACCCCGTGGCCCGTTCGAAATTTTTGTCTTATTGCCAATGGGTAGTACACGAGGCGGAGGAAAAACTGAGGATGGGCGAACCACTGAATCGGATCATAAATTCGGACTAGGAGACTGCCATACAATATTTTATGACCATAAGAAAGAACCAGATTAATAATTATGCCACCACGCCACCCCGTGTCCCGTCCGAAATTTTGGTCGTATTTCCAAAGGGGATAGTACAAGAGCTGGAGGAAAAACTGTGGATGGGTCGAACCACTGAATTGGATCATAAATTCGGACTAGGAGACTGCCATACAATATTTTATTACCATAAGAAAGAATCGGATCAATAATTATGCCCTAACGCCACCCCGTGGCCAGTTCGAAATTTTTGTCGTATTGCCAAAGGGAGTAGTACACGAGGCGGAGGAAAAACTGAGGATTGGTCGAACCACTGAATCAGATCATAAATTCGGTCTATGAGACTACCATGCAATATTTTATAACCATAAAAAAGAAGCGGATCAATATTATGCCCTCACGCCACCCCGTGGCCCGTTCGAAATTTTGGTCGTACTGCCAAAGGTGTACACGATCCGGAGGAAAAAGTGAGGATGGGTCGAACAACTAAATCGGATCATAAATTCAGACTAGGAGACTGCCATACAATATTTTATGACCATAAAAAAGAATCGGATCAATAATTATGCCCTCACGCCACCTCGTGGCCCGTTCGAAATTCCTGAGGATGGGTCGTACCACTAAATCGGATCATAAATTCGGACTAGGAGACTGCCATACAATATTTTATGACCATAAGAAAGAACCGGATCAATAATTATGCCCTCACGCCATTCCGTGTCCCATTCGAAATTTTGGTCGTATTTCCAAGGGGGTAGTACACGAGCTGGAGGAATAACTGAGGATTGATCGAACCACTGAATCGGATCATAATTTCGGACTAGGAGACTGCCATACAATATTTTATTACCATAAGAAATAATCGGATCAATAATTATGCCCTAACGCCAACCCGTGGCCCGTTCGAAATTTTTGTGGTATTGCCAAAGGGGGTAGTACACGAGGCGGAGGAAAAACTGAGGATGGGTCAAACCACTGAATCGGATCATAAATTCGGACTAGGAGACTGCCATTCAATATTTTATTACCATAATAAAGAATCGGATCAATAATTACGCATTCACGCCATCCCGTGGCCCGTTCGAAATTTTGGTCGTATTGCCAAAAGGGGGTAGTACACGAGCCGGAGGAAAAACTGAGGATGGGTCGAACCACTGAACCGGATCATAAATTCGGTCTAAGAGAGTGTCATACAATATTTTATGACCCAAAGAAAGAATCGGATCAATAATTATGCCCTCACGCCACCTCGTGGCCCGTTAGAAATTTTGTTCGTATTGCCATAGTGGGTTAGTACACGAGCCGGAGGTAGACCTGAGGATGGGTCGAACCACTAAATCGGATCATAAATTTGGACTAGGAGACTGCCATACAATATTTTATGACCATCAGACAGAATCGGATCAATTATTATGCCCTCACGCCACCTCGTGGCCCGTTCGAAATTTTGGTTGTATTGCCAAAGGGGGTAGTACACGAGCCGGAGGAAAAACTTAGGATGGGTCGAACCACTAAATCAGATCATAAATTCAGACTAGGAGACTGCCATACAATATTTTAAGACTATAAGAAAGAATCGGATCAATAGTTATGCCCTCACGCCACCTCATGGCCCGTTCGAAATTTCGGTCGTATTGCCATAGCCGTACACGAGTCGGAGGAAAACCTGAGGATGGGTCGAACCACTAAATCGGATCATAAATTTGGGCTAGGAAACTGCCATACAATATTTTATGACTATAAGAAAGAATCGGATCAATAATTATGCCCTAACGCCACCCCGTGGCTCGTTCAAAATTTTGGTCGTATTAACAATGGGGGTGGTACACGAGCCGGAGGAAAAACTGAGGATGGATCGAACCACTGAATCGGATCATAAATTCGGGCTAGGAGACTGCCATACAATATTTTATGACCATAAGAAAGAACCGGATCAATAATTATGCCATCGCGCCACCCCGTGTCCCGTTCGAAATTTATGTCGTATTTCCAAAGGGGGTAGTACACGAGCAGGAGGAAAAATTGAGGATGGGTCGAACCACTGAATCAGATCATAAATCCGGACTAGGAGACTGCCATACAATATTTTATGACCATAAGAAAGAATCGGATCAATAATTATGCCCTTACACCACCTCGTGGCCGTTCGAAATTTCGGTCGTATTGCCATAGGGGGTAGTACACGAGCTGGAGGAAAACCCGAGGATGGGTCGAACCACTAAATCGGATCATAATTTGGACTAGGAGACTGCCATACAATATTTTATGACCATATGAAAGAATCGGATCAATAATTATGCCCTAACGCCACCCCGTGGCCCGTTCGAAATTTTTGTCGTATTGCCAAATGGTAGGTAGTACACGAGACGGAGGAAAAACTGGAGATGGGTCGAACCACTGAATCGGATCATAAATTCAGTCTAGGAGACTACCATACAATATTTTATGACCATAAAAAAGAATCGGATCAATAATTATGCCCTCACGCCACCCTTGGCCCGTTAGAAATTTTGGTCGTATTATTACACGAGCCGGAGGAAAAACTGAGGATGGGTCGAACCACTGAACCGGATCATAAATTCGGTCTAAGAGAGTGTCATACAATATTTTATGACCCTAAGAAAGAATCGGATCAATAATTATGCCCTCACGCCACTTCGTGGCCCGTTCGAAATTTTGGTCGTATTGCCAAAAGGGGGTATTACACGAGCTGGAGGAAAAACTGAGGATGGGACTGCCATACAATATTTTATGACCATAAGAAAGAATCGGATCAATAGTTATGCCCTAACGCCACTGCGTGGCCCGTTCGAAATTTTTTTCGCATTGCCAAATGGGGTAGTACACGTGGCGGAGGAAAAACTGAGGATGGGTCGAACCACTGAATCGGATCATAAATTCGGTCTAGGAGACTACCAAACAATATTTTTTGACCATAAGAAAGAATCGGATCAATATTTATGCCCTAACGCCACCGCGTGGCCCGTTCGAAATTTTTGTCGTATTGCCAAAGGGGGTAGTACACGAGATAGAGGAAACACTTAGGATGGGTCGAACCACTGAACCGGATCATAAATTCGGTCTAAGAGAGTGCCATATTTTATGGCCCTAAGAAAGAATCAGATCAATAATTATGCCCTCACGCCACCTCGTGGCCCGTTCGAAATTTTGGTCGTATTGCCAAAAGGGGTATTACATGAGCCGGAGAAAAAACTGAGGATGGGTCGAACCACTGAACCGGATCATAAATTCCGTCTACGAGAGTGTCATACAATATTTTATGACCCTATGAAAGAATCGGATCAATAATTATGACCTCACGCCACCCCGTGGCCCGTTCAAAATTTTGGTCGTATTGCCAAAGGGGGTAGTACACGAGCCGGAGGAAAAACTGAGGATGGGTCGAACCACTGAATCGGATCATAAATTCGGACTAAGAGACTGCCATACAATATTTTATGACCATAAGAAAGAACCGGATTAATAATTATGCCCTCACGCCACCCCGTGTCCCGTTCGAAATTTTGGTCGTATTTCCAAAGGGGTAGTACACGAGCCGGAGGAAAAACTGAGGATGGGTCGAACCACTGAATCAGATCATAAATCCGGACTTGGAGACTACCATACAATATTTTATTACCATAAGAAAGAATCGCATCAATAATTATGACTTCACGCCACCTCGTGGCCGTTCGAAATTTCTGTCGTATTGCCATAGGTGGTAGTACACGAGCTGGAGGAAAACCTGAGGATGGGCCGAACCACTAAATCAGATCATAAATTTGGACTAGGAGACTGCCATACAATATTTTATGACCATAAGAAAGAATCGGATCAATAATTATGCCTTAACGCCACCCCGTGGCCCGTTCGAAATTTTTGTCGTATTGCCAAAGGTTAGTACACGAGGCGGACGAAAAACTTAGGATGGGTCGAAACACTGAATCGGATCATAAATTCGGTCTAGGAGACTACCATACAATATTTTATGACCATAAGAAAGAATCGGATCAATAATTATGCCCTCACGCCACCCCGTGGCCCGTTCGTAATTTTGGTCGTATTATTACACCAGTCGGAGGAAAAACTGAGGATGGGTCGAACCACTGAACCGAATCATAAATTCGGTCTGACAGAGTGTCATACAATATTTTATGACCCTAAGAAAGAAGCGGATCAATAATTATCCCCTCACGCCACCTCGTGGCCCGTTCGAAATTTTGGTCGTATTGCCATAGTGGGTAGTACACGAGCCGGAGGAAAACCTGAGGATGGGTCGAACCACTAAATCGGATCATAAATTCGGACTAGGAGACTGCCATACAATATTTTATAACCATAAGAAAGAACGGAACAATAATTATGCCCTCACGCCACCTCGTGGCCCGTTCGAAATTTTTTGTCGTATTGCGATAGCGGATAGTACACGAGTCGGAGGAAAACTGAGGATGGGTCGAACCACTGAATCGGATCATAAATTCGGACTATAAGATTACCATACAATATTTTATGACCATAAGAAAGAATCTGATCAATAATTATGCCCTAACGCCACCGCGTGGCCCGTTCGAAATTTTGGTCGTAGTGCCAAAGGGGGTAGTACACGAGCCGGAGGAAAAACTGAGGATGGATCGAACCACTGAATCGGATCATAAATTTGGACTAGGAGACTACCATACAATATTTTATGACCATAAGAAAGAATCGGATCAATAATTATGCCCTCACGCCACCCCGTGGCCCGTTCGAAATTTTGGTCGTATTGCCAAAAGAGGGTATTACACGAGCAGGAGGAAAAACTGAGGATGGGTCAACCGGATCATAAATTCGGTCTAAGAGAGTGTCATACAATATTTTATGACCCTAAGAAAGAAGCGGATCAATAATTATCCCCTCACGCCACCTCGTGGCCCGTTCGAAATTTTGGTCGTATTGCCATAGTGGGTAGTACACGAGCCGGAGGAAAACCTGAGGATGGGTCGAACCACTAAATCGGATCATAAATTTGGACTAGGAGACTGCCATACAATATTTTATAACCATAAGAAAGAACGGATCAATAATTATGCCCTCACGCCACCTCTTGGCCCGTTCGAAATTTTTGTTGTATTGCCATAGTGGGTAGTACACGAGTCGGAGGAAAACTGAGGATGGGTCGAACCACTGAATCGGATCATAAATTCGGACTATGAGACTGCCATACAATATTTTATGACCATAAAAAAGAATCGGATCAATAATTATGCCCTAACGCCACCGCGTGGCCCGTTCAAAATTTTGGTCGTATTGCCAAAGGGGGTAGTACACGAGCCGGAGGAAAAACTGAGGATGGATCGAACCACTGAATCGGATCATAAATTTGGACTAGGAGACTGCCATAATATATTTTATAACCATAAGAAAGAACCGGATCAATAATTATGCCCTCACGCCACCCTGTGGCCCGTTCGAAAATTTGGTCGTATTGCCAAAAGGGGGTATTACACGAGCCGGAGGAAAAACTGAGGATGGGTCGAACCACTGAACCGGATCATAAATTCGGTCTACGAGAGTGTTATACAATATTTTATGACCCTAAGAAAGAATCGGATCAATAATTATGCCCTCACGCCACCCCGTGGCCCGTTCAAAATTTTGGTCGTATTGCCAAAAGGGGGTATTACACGAGCCGGAGGAAAAACTGAGGATGGGTAGAACCACTGAACCGGATCATAAATTCCATCTACGAGAGTGTCATACAATATTTTATGACCTTAAGAAAGAATCGGATCAATAATTATGCCCTCACGCCACCCCGTGGCCCGTTCAAAATTTTGGTCGTATTGCCAAAGGGGTAGTACACGAGCCGGAGGAAAAACTGAGGATGACTCGAACCACTGAATCGGATCATAAATTCGGACTAGGAGACTTCCGTACAATATTTTATGACCATAAGAAAGAATCGGATAAATAATTATGCCCTAACGCCACCCCATGGCCCGTTTGAAATTTTTGTCGTATTGCCAAAGGGGGTAGTACACGAGGTGGAGGAAAAACTGAGGATGGGCCGAGCCACTGAATCGGATCATAAATTCGGTCTAGGTGTAACGATTCCGGCAAATCCAGGTATACCCTAGCCGGAATATGCTATTTACGTGTCATTTAATATTGATTATATGAGTTATAGTACGTTTATACGAGTATATATGATTCATAGTACGAATCATACTCGATTATATAGTGAATCGTATTGGAATTACAATTAACCAATGAACGATTATTGAAACCCGAACGAATCGGGAATTACATTATAGACGATGTATATAATGTTTAGTGATATTTACGAAGTATTAATGCTTCGGGATAGGTGAATTATAGCACAGAAAAAGGATTTCGATTTAATGGTACGTCGGTACGCTAAACGAAACCTTTAACACCATACCAAGCAAGAGACGATCAATCAAGCCGAAAAAGATGCGTAATTATTAATAATATGATGTTTTAATGTCATGGGTTAAGTTTTTAAAGTTTTTAAATCAGTTTTATGTAAATTTCATTTTAACCCGAAAAACGACCATTTTAGGCTCGTTTTAAGCCGAATTACGAGTTTAAACGAGAAACGAACTGAACCAGACTATCCACAACATTATCCGGATTGTGTAATCCAAATGTGTGGCTAATATTGAACTTGTGGGCCCCCCCCCCCCACACCACCCATAGGGCCGGCCATATACACACATTATACACATTCATTTCTTTTTTTTTTTAACATAAAACAATCAAAACTCTCTCAACTCTCCAAACCCTTCAAAGTTCATCCAAAGAACCCAAGTTCTAACCAAGATTTGAAGGTATAACATATGTTTTTAAGCTTGAATTTTGTTTTCTAACTTCATGATCTTGAGAAAAGGAGGTTTCAAATGTAAAAATGGGTGAAAACCCGAGTTGAAACCGATTCTCGCATGATCAAGTGATGTATACAAGTTATACAAAGAATCTTGATCCAAGTGATGAGTTAAAAGAGTTTATAACGAATTTTTACGGTTAAAATCTTGTTAAAATGAGTTTCCAAGTGAAAGATGGGTGGAAACCCGAGATGAAACCGACTCTTGCATGATCAAGAGATGTATACATGTTATACAAAGGATCTTGGTCCAAGAAATGAGTAAAAGAGTCGAGAACGGATTTTTACGGTTAAAACCTTTGTTTTTACTTAAAAACCGACACTATGAAAGAAATGGTTTGATTGTTGGTATAGTTTGCTTGGTATAGTGTTATTGTGCTTGTAAGTGTTGTATCTAGCGGCTAGCAAAGGCTAGAAACCAAGATCTTTGCGATATAAAGCTAGAAAACACAAGATAGTTCGGTTTTCGTGTGTATATGAGATTTGGACAGATTTTCGTGTGCTTAGATTCGGGTCACGAAATTTCACAGAGATGATCTACACATGAAAATATGAGATCTGTGAATTTTTGGTAATTTTTGGATAAAAGATGAATATTTGGTGAATTTAATGCTCGGTTTTGGCCAAAAATAGTGAAAAATAGCTAAACTTGATGAAAAATTCTGGAAAATTTAAGATAAGCTTTTTATAACATATAAAAGTCACCCACAAAATTTTAGCTCAGTTGGAAAAGTCTAAGTAGGCTTTTCGGTGAAACGAGTTCTAGGGCTTTCTAGCTCGGTTTTGGGTGAAAATGGCATGAAAAATGAGTTTTAAATTCTGGAAAAATTCCAGGAAGTTATGAGGATGACAGAGATCATCCCAGAAAAATTTGGGATTTTTCTAAAGTGTTTTGGTATTTTTGACATATTTAGTGTATTAAAAAGGTTTAAAAATAGATAAATAAATGTAAATATAGGAAAATAAATCTGGAAAAATTCCAGGAAGTTATGAGGATGACATAGATCATCCCAGAAAAATTTGGGATTTTTCTAAAGTGTTTTGGTATTTTTGACATATTTAGTGTTTTAATAAGATTTAAAAATAGATAAATAAATGTAAATATAAGAAAATAAATCTGGAAAAATTTTGTAAAATTTTCTTTCTGTCAAAATAAGTTTTGTGCAAAATTTCAAGACCCGAGACTAAACGGGTAATTATTTGTGCTAAAAAGAACGTAAAAACAAATATTTAAAGCTTAAAACGTGTAAACCGGCAAAGTTCGCATAAGCGAGCTGACTGGTACACGAAAACTTTAAAAATGGACTATTTTCATAAATCTAAGTAAATTAAGTAAAAATAAATCATCCGAAAATAATTCGGATGATTTGGGTAATTTTACCCGATTTTACCGTTTCCGGCACCGAAATACCGGAAACGGGCCCCGCGGCCAAACGGGGTGTCAAACCGAGCTATAATTTCATCACTTTAACTAAATTGACTGTCAAACTCTAAGCAATGTTACCATCTGAGTCCTTAGAAGTGTCGCGGGGTTAACGTTGTCCCCGGATCGAGTACAGTACTGGGTTAACAATGTCCCCAGATGTACCGATTAATACGGATTTAGTTTATGGGAATTATATAGTAACGACTAGATATTATATTACAGATCCAGGCACGTAGCTGTTCATTGTATTACCCACCGATTCACAAAAAGGTGAGTTTTCACGAGCCCCTTTTAATGAACTGTTTTAAATATTTTCCCGGGGCGGAAAGCATGATTGTGTTAAATTATCTAAGTACATACCGATCGTATGGAAACACTTGTATATTTTTATATATATATGGTATGATACATAGAATAGATAATTTGTTTATCGGGTGGAATTGTTCTGGGGTAACTTAGTTCCCAGAGGGTTATTGGATATATTTCTGGGTTAACAGTGTTCCCAGAGGGTATTGGATATGGTTCTGGGTTAACAGTGTCCCCAGAGGTTATTGGATATGGTTCTGGGTTAACAGTGTCCCCAGAGGGTATTTGATATGCGCTGGGTTAACAGTGTCCCCAGGGGTTATTTGATATGTACTGGGTTAACAGTGTCCCCAGGGTTTATTGGATATGTTCTGGGTTAACAGTGTCCCCAGGGGTCATTTAATGTGATTTTGGGTTAATAGAGTTTTCATTAACGGGCTTAGCATAATTTCATCATTAACATATGATTTTTATACTGATCTATGGTTTATTTAAATTAGTGAAACTCACCAACTATTCGTAGTTGACCCGTTTTCTTTACATGCTTTCTAGGTATGCCCAGGTTGGAATGATTGATATGTGCTTAACTATCTGTGCTACCTGTTGGAAGCTTGCTGCTCTGTATTTTGTAATGAATATATATTAATGTCTTATTGGTAATATATGTGTGTAACACCTAGACAGTAACGCAACTCGCAACAATGTAATATGTTATAAATCAATGTAGTGGTATTTTCTTTATAAGCAATGCTGTTGATATCAGATGTGTCTGTTGCATCCCGTGTACGTTTCCGCTGCGGTTACGGGGTGTTACAGAACTTGGTATCAGAGCCATTGGTTATAAAGAATTAGGATGTCTGAAAAAGATACCTAAAATATAACCAGTAGCTCAAGTATTATAAGATCTGAATATCAACTAATAATATATTGTGACGAGATCGGGATGAACTTGGATGGACAAGTGGGTTATTATGGTCCGGAACATAATAACAGGCTTGTCTGCACGAGGGAATTCAGGGGAAGTCACGGGGGACTTAAATAGGTAAAATTGGCAACATATGTGTAAATGTATAATAATATTATTATGTGGCAAAATTGTATAAGTAAGTGCATGATTAATTTAATTATGAATTACACTATGGAAAGGGACTATATGTTTGTTAACTTGTGTGCAGGTAAAAATGGCAAGAACACCTAGTGTGTCGACGGAAGAGGACCCGGAAGAGGTCAGTTCCGGGGCCTCTGGAAGCCCAAGTGTAGCACCCAGCTCCGAGCCTTCGGAGGCTAGTCATAGTACTTCTAGACAGACCACCCCAGCTAGGAGTGCTAGTTTACCCTCCCCTGCTAGGGTTACCAGGTCTCCTACCCCGCCCGCACCACAGACCGCCCCGATTCCCCCCAGACACGGTCCCCGCCTCACGGCGCGGATCAGTGCCCCGTATGTCCCGCCCACAGTTACCCCACCCAGATCCACATACCACCGGGGCGAGTCTTCCCGCCCCCAACCCGAGCCTGCGACCCTACCTGTGTGGGGTCTTCCAAGGCAGGAGCGGGACTTGGCGGCTTGGTTACGTGTTCTCACCGAACAGGTGAACGAGCACTCTGCCGCCCTGGTCGTGGGGGTACAGAGGCGGGCGTACCTCGGGGACAGCATACTGGACCACCAGTATGCTATTAACCAGTTAAAGAGGGAGTGCTCATACTCCCACTGGTTGATCGGCCAGATGGAAACCCGAATCCGGGTTATGGTGGCGGTGTTGGTGGTGCTGATGGCGGTGTTGGTGGGGTTGGTTTACCACCATGTGTAGATGTGTTAGATGGTAGAATCTTGAACCGCTTTTTGATACTCCATGTGAGCAGTTAGTGGTTATGCTAACATGGAGTGAATCTTGTTTAGTTATGATACAACCACTGGCCCATAGGGGGTCTCTTGTAGGGCATATCATTATCGATACTTTTGGGTATCATTCAAGCACTGACCCATTGCGGGTTATGTCGAGAATGATACCAACATAGGCCCTTTGTATTAAAACTTAGTTATGTAATGATGACTGGGAAGTATGTAAAAGGATGTTTGTGTAATATGTACTAATGTTTATTAATGTATGGAATGTGTTTTGTGTTTCATAATTTGGAATGGTATTAATTATATGTGTTTTCTTGATGTTGTGTAGAATGGCACCGAAACGATCAACGAAAATATCGGAAGTAGATGTGAGCCGTTTGATTGCTCAACAGTTGGAGGCGGCGATACCGGATATAGTATCGCGCATCGCCGCCAGTATTAATAACTCATCTAATCCAACCCCTCCGAGCAATCAAACGCCCATAAATAATGGCGGGGAACATAATGCTAATCCTCCACCTACCGATAACACGATTCCGAGTAATGACGCACCGCCTACGGTGGTCGCTACCGACAGTAATGGCCCCATACCTACTGTAGAAACCAACCGCACTGGACCATCCAGGGGTTGTTCAATCAAGGACTTTATGTTATGCAAGCCTTTAGAGTTTAACGGGTCGGAAGGACCGAATGGGTTAGTGAAATGGTTAGAGAAAATAGAGTCAGTGGTTAATATCAGCAACTGTCCCGAGGATTGTGTCGTTAAGTACGCCACCTGTACGTTCACAGACCATGCCTTGACATGGTGGAACACCATAGTACAGACTCGAGGTCAGGCGGCGACAAACCGCATGACCTGGACAGAGCTTAAGGATCTTGTTTTGAAACATTTCTGCCCAAAGAATGAATTGCAGAAACTGGAACATGAGTTGTGGAACCTGGAAATGCATGGGGCGGACCACTTGGGATATACCAACCGGTTTAATGAACTGTCACGATTAGTGCCGTGGTTGGTCACCCCAGAGTCAAAGAGGGTGGAACGTTATATTTGGGGACTTACTCCTGTAGTGAGGAGTATAGTTAACGCGGGAGGGCACCAGACGTATGAGGGTGCAGTGACACAGGCTGGTATTGTCACGTATGATTTCTTAAGGAGCGGATCGATAAAGGCGACAGGAGAGTCGGCTGGGGGAAAGCGAGGTACGTATGACAATAGGATCCGAGAGAAACAGCAAGGTAAACGTGCTAGACCCACTGCCCAGAACTACGCCATGACTAGTTCGGGCGGAAGGCATGAACCGCAGAGGGGAACGTTTCCTAAATGTGGGAAATGTGGTTACCACCATGGTGGCGTGTGCAAAGAGGTGGTGTGCCACCGGTGTGGCAGGATTGGGCACTACGCACCCAGTTGTAGGACAAACTTGAACAACCTGAACCGTCAACCGCAACCTATCCGTGCGCAATCATTTAGGAACCAACCAACCCAACAGCAAAACCCCCAGGGAAACCAATTGGTGACCACCAACCGTGCTTGCTACGAATGCGGTAGCACAGATCACTTCAAGAAAAACTGTCCAAAGCTGAATCAAGGAAGAAATGGGCGGCAACCCGCGGGTCAGGCATCGTCGTCCAACCCGGCCAGAAGCCGAGCTTTCGTGATAGGGACGAGCGAAGCACGTCAGGACCCCAGCGTAGTGACAGGTACATTCCTTGTTTCTGACCATTACGCTTCTGTATTATTTGATACGGGTGCTGATAGAAGTTTCGTCTCCGTTAAATTCCTGTCATTAGCAAACATGCCGGTTAGTGAATCCATAGAACCCTATACCGTAGAAGTTGCTAACGGTAAGACCATGATAGTCGATCAAATTGTTCGGAATTGTCCTTTTATTCTAAACGAACAATCCTTCCTGATTGACTTGTTACCAGTAGAACTGGGTAGTTTTGATGTGATAGTGGGAATGGATTGGTTAGCACACAACAAGGTAGAAATAAATTGTGAAAAGAAACTCGTCAAAATCCGGGTGTCGGATGACGAAGATGTATTAGTGCAGGGTGATAAGTCGGGCAATATGATGCCATTTATATCTCACCTCAAGGCGCTAAAATATATGCGTCAGGGATGTGTGGCGTATCTAGCGAGCCTGACGGCCACTGATTCTGAGGAAAAACGAGTGGACGATATTCCCGTGGTACGCGAATTTCCACAAGTTTTCCCAGAAGAACTTCCTGGATTACCGCCAACCCGACAAGTCGAATTTAGAATCGACTTATTACCTCAAGCCGGCCCTGTTGCTAAGGCCCCTTACAGACTTGCACCGTCCGAGATGCAAGAACTATCCAACCAGTTGAAGGAATTGTTGGATAAGGGGTTTATACGTCCCAGTTATTCCCCGTGGGGTGCACCTGTACTATTTGTGAAAAAGAAGGACAGAAGCCTTCGAATGTGCATTGACTACAGGGAATTGAACAAATTAACCATCAAAAATAGGTATCCTCTTCCCCGAATCGATGATTTGTTCGACCAACTACAAGGTGCGAACTATTTCTCAAAAATTGATCTTAGATCGGGATACCACCAAGTTAGAATTCAAGAGGAGGATATCTCGAAAACCGCGTTTCGGACTCGCTACGGCCACTACGAATTTTTAGTTATGCCTTTTGGGCTAACAAATGCGCCAGCGGTGTTCATGGATCTCATGAACCGAGTCTGTAAACCCTACCTCGACAAATTCGTCATTGTATTTATTGACGATATTTTGATATATTCAAAAAGTAAAGAAGAACATGAGCGACATTTGAGGTTAATTTTGGAGCTTTTGGATCAGGAGAAGTTGTATGCAAAATTCTCCAAGTGTAACTTCTGGTTACAAGAGGTGCAATTCCTCGGTCACGTTATAAACCACCAAGGAATACACGTTGATCCGAGTAAAGTTGAAGCAATTAAGGATTGGCAAGCGCCTAAATCTCCGAAGGAAATCCGCCAATTCTTAGGCTTAGCTGGATACTATCGTCGATTTATAGAGAACTTTTCCAGCATCGCCCAACCTTTAACCCTCCTGACTCAAAAGGATCGGAAATATGAATGGGGTGAAGAGCAGGAAACGGTGTTTCAAACGCTAAAGCAAAGGTTGTGTCAAGCGCCAATCTTAAGTCTCCCCGACGGAGATGATGGATTTGTTGTATATTGTGACGCATCCCGTAAAGGGTTAGGATGCGTGTTAATGCAAAATAAAAAGGTCATAGCCTATGCGTCTCGACAACTAAAAGTTCATGAGAAAAATTACACTACTCATGACTTAGAACTGGGAGCAGTCATCTTTGCACTTAAAATCTGGAGACACTACCTCTACGGCACAAGTGCACCATATTCACTGATCATAAAAGTTTGCAACACATATTCGATCAGAAAGAACTGAATATGAGGCAACGAAGATGGGTCGAGTTGCTGAGTGACTATGACTGTGACATTCGATATCACCCCGGCAAGGCTAACGTCGTAGCCGATGCCTTGAGTAGGAAGGATCGGGTTAAACCATTGCGAGTGCGGGCGTTGGGGATGATAGTCCAGTCAAACCTTTCGGATTTGATTCGAGTCGCTCAACGCGAGGCGTTGAAAGAGGACCAATTGGATAAAGAAGGACTTTACGGGAATGAGAAGAATTTCGAACAGCGTGTGGACGAAATTCTCTATTTCAAAAGTCGGATTTGGATTCCGACCCTCCATGACCTTCGTGAATTAATCATGGACGAAGCGCATAAATCGAAATATTCCATACATCCGGGATCGGATAAAATGTACCAGGATGTGAAAGAATTTTACTGGTGGCCAGGTATGAAAAAGGATATAGCCACATACGTCGGCAAGTGTACGACGTGTGCGAGGGTTAAGGCGGAGCACCAGAAACCTTCGGGAATGTTGCAACAACCGGAAATTCCGGAATGGAAGTGGGAGCAGATCACAATGGATTTTGTGACACACCTCCCCAAGACGCCCCGAGGTCATGATGCAATTTGGGTAATCGTGGATCGATTAACCAAATCAGCACATTTCATTCCAATTAGGAATAATTATAACACTGAGAGACTTGCGCAAATTTATATAAATGAAATAGTGTCTCGTCATGGCATCCCCATCTCGATCATCTCCGATAGGGATAGCCATTTCACCTCCAAACTTTGGCAAGCTGTCCAAGAAGCGTTGGGAACACGTATTGACCTAAGCACAGCTTACCACCCTCAGACAGATGGTCAGTCTGAGAGGACCATTCAAACTTTGGAGGATTTGCTTCGTGCCTGCGTACTGGACTTTAAGGGAAATTGGGATCAACATCTCCCACTCGTTGAATTTTCCTATAATAACAGTTACCATAGCAGTATAAAGGCAGCACCTTATGAAGCATTGTATGGGCGGAAGTGCCGATCACCACTTTGCTGGTCTGAAGTGGGAGACCCGCAGGTCATTAGATCGGATCTGGTCCAGGAGACGACCAGCAAGATTCTTGAAATTAAGAACAACCTAAAAGCCGCGCGGGACCGGCAGAAGAGTTATGCCGATACCCGTCGAAAACCGTTGTCATTTGAGAAGGGTGAAAAAGTATATCTGAAAGTATCACCCTGGAAAGGAGTGGTCAGATTTGGAAAGGCGGGGAAGTTGGCCCCTAGATATATTGGACCATTCATTATTACTGCGAAAATCGGTCCGGTAGCTTACCGACTAGAACTGCCTGAGGAACTAAGTGCAGTTCATAACGTGTTTCATGTGTCAAATTAGAAAAGATGTCTGGCGGATGAGACATCGGTGTTACCCTTAGAGGGTGTTCAAATAAGTGATAGGCTCAACTTCGTAGAGGAGCCCATTGAAATAGTGGACGGTAAGATCAAGCAACTTAGACACAATAAGATCTCGTTGGTCAAAGTTAGATGGAATTCGCAACGAGGCCCAGAATTTACTTGGGAACGAAAGGATGAATTTCGGAAGAAATACCCCCACCTATTTCCTCAAAAGAAGTAGTTGACGTGTAAAATTTCGAGGACGAAATTTTTATAACGGGGGGAGAATGTAACGATTCCGGTAAATCCAGGTATACCTAGCCGGTATATACTATTTACGTGTCATTTAAATATTGATTATATGAGTTATAGTACGAATATACGAGTATATATGATTCATAGTACGAATCATACTCGATTATATAGTGAATCGTATTGGAATTACAATCAACCAATGAACGATTATTGAAACCCGAACGAATCGGGAATTACATTATAGACGATGTATATAATGTTTAGTGATATTTACGAAGTATTAATGCTTCGGGATAAGTGAATTATAGCACAGAAAAAGGATTTCGATTTAATGGTACGTCGGTACGCTAAACGAAACCTTTAACACCAAACCAGGCAAGAGACGATCAATCAAGCCGAAAAAGATGCGTAATTATTAATAATATGATGTTTTAATGTCATGGGTTAAGTTTTTTAAAGTTTTTAAATCAGTTTTATGTAAATTTTATTTTTAACCCGAAAAACAACCATTTTATGCTCGTTTTAAGCCGAATTACGAGTCTAAACGAGAAACGAGCTGAACCAGATTATCCACAACATTATCCGGATTGCGTAATCCGAATGTGTGGCCTAGAATTGATGTGTGGGGCCCACCCCCATCCACCTTATGGACCGATCGGTCCTTGTGTTATTATCATTCATTTCATTTTCTTTTTTTTACAACACATTTCACACAAACTCTCTCAAATCTTCAAACATACATCCAAGCTCTTGAGTTTTTAACCAAAAATCACAAGGTATGAACATGTTTTGATGCTTAAATCCTACTTCTAACTCCATGATCTTGAGAAAAGGAAGGTTCCAAGTGAAATATGGGTGAAAACCCCGAGATGGAACCGGTTTCTCGTATGATCAAGGGATGTATACAAGTTATACAAAGGATCTTGATCCAAGTAATGAGTTAAAAGTGTTTAGAATAAAATTTTACGGTTAAAATCTTGTTAAAATGGATTTCCAAGTGAAAGATGGGTGAAAACCCGAGATGAGAAACCGACTCTTGCATGATCAAGAGATGTATACATGTTATACAAGGGATCTTGGTCCAAGAAATGAGTAAAAAGAGTCGAGAACGGATTTTTACGGTTAAAACCTTTGTTTTTACTTAAAAACCGACACTATGAAAGAAATGGTTTGATTGTTGGTATAGTTTGCTTGGTATAGTGTTATTGTGCTTGTAAGTGTTGTATCTAGCGGCTAGCAAAGGCTAGAAACCAAGATCTTTGCGATCTAAAGCTAGAAAACACAAGATAGTTCGGTTTTCGTGTGTATATGAGATTTGGACAGATTTTCGTGTGCTTAGAGTCGGGTCACGAAATTTCACAGAGATGATCTACACATGAAAATATGAGATCTGTGAATTTTTGGTAATTTTTGGATAAAAGATGAATATTTGGTGAATTTAATGCTCGGATTTTGGCCAAAAATAGTGAAAAATAGCTAAACTTGATGAAAAATTCTGGAAAATTTAAGATAAGCTTTTTATAACATATAAAAGTCACCCACAAAATTTGAGCTCAGTTGGAAAAGTCTAAGTAGGCTTTTCGGTGAAACGAGTTCTAGGGCTTTCTAGCTCGGTTTTGGGTGAAATGGCTTGAAAAATGAGTTTTAAATTCTGGAAAAAAATTCCAGGAAGTTATGAGGATGACAGATATCATCCCAGAAAATTTGGGATTTTTCTAAAGTGTTTTGGTATTTTTGACATATTTAGTGTATTAAAAAGGTTTAAAAATAGATAAAATAAATGTAAATATAGGAAAATAAATCTGGAAAAATTCCAGGAAGTTATGAGGATGACAGAGATCATTCCAGAAAAATTTGGGATTTTTCTAAAGTGTTTTGGTATTTTTGACATATTCTAGTGTTTTAATAAGATTTAAAAATAGATAAATAAATGTAAATATAGGAAAATAAATCTGGAAAAATTCCAGGAAGTTATGAGGATGACAGAGATCATCCCAGAAAAATTTGGGATTTTTCTAAAGTGTTTTGGTATTTTTGACATATTTAGTGTTTTAATAAGATTTAAAAATAGATAAATAAATGTAAATATAAGAAAATAAATCGTGAAAAATTTTGTAAAATTTTCTTTCTGTCAAAATAAGTTTTGTGCAAAATTTCAAGACCCGAGACTAAACGGGTAATTATTTGTGCGAAAAAGAACGTAAAAGCAAATATTTAAAGCTTAAAACGTGTAAACCGGCAAAGTTCGCATAAGCGAGCTGACTGGTACACGAAAACTTTAAAAATGGACTATTTTCATAAATCTAAGTAAATTAAGTAAAAATAAATCATCCGAAAATAATTCGGATGATTTGGGTAATTTTACCCGATTTTACCGTTTCCGGCACCGAAATACCGGAAACGGGCCCCCGCGGCCAAACGGGGTGTCAAACCGAGCTATAATTTCATCACTTTAACTAAATTGACTGTCAAACTCTAAGCAATGTTACCATCTGAGTCCTTAGAAGTGTCGCGGGGTTAACGTTGTCCCCGGATCGAGTACAGTACTGGGTTAACAATGTCCCCAGATGTACCGATTAATACGGATTTAGTTTATGGGAATTATATAGTAACGACTAGATATTATATTACAGATCCAGGCTCGTAGCTGTTCATTGTATTACCCACCGATTTCACAAAAAAGGTGAGTTTTCACGAGCCCCCTTTTAATGAACTGTTTTAAATATTTTCCCGGGGCGGAAAGCATGATTGTGTTAAAATTATCTAAGTACATACCGATCGTATGGAAACACTTGTATATTTTTATATATATATGGTATGATACATAGAATAGATAATTTGTTTATCCGGGTGGAATTGTTCTGGGGTAACTTAGTTCCCAGAGGGTTATTGGATATATTCTGGGTTAACAGTGTTCCCAGAGGGTATTGGATATGGTTTTGGGTTAACTGTGTCCCCAGAGGTTATTGGATATGGTTCTGGGTTAACAGTGTCCCCAGAGGGTATTTGATATGCGCTGGGTTAACAGTGTCCCCAGGGGTTATTTGATATGTACTGGGTTAACAGTGTCCCCAGGGGTTATTGGATATGTTCTGGGTTACAGTGTCCCCAGGGGTCATTTAATGTGATTTTGGGTTAATAGAGTTTTCATTAACGGGCTTAGCATAATTTCATCATTAACATATGATTTTTATACTGATCTATGGTTTATTTAAATTAGTGAAACTCACCAACTATTCATAGTTGACCCGTTTTCTTTACATGCTTTCTAGGTATGCCCAGGTTGGAATGATTGATATGTGCTTAACTATCTGTGCTACCTGTTGGAAGCTTGCTGCTCTGTATTTTGTAATGAATATATATTAATGTCTTATTGGTAATATATGTGTGTAACACCTAGACAGTAACGCAACTCGCAACAATGTAATATGTTATAAATTAATGTAGTGGTATTTTCTTTATAAGCAATGCTGTTGATATCAGATGTGTCTGTTGCATCCCGTGTACGTTTCCGCTGCGGTTACGGGGTGTTACAGTCGATATCCGTTCCTACCATGGTGTGGGTTCCAGAATTCCTGTTGCAGACTCTGAATTTCTGCGCGAGAGCAGAACTTTCTCATCAACATTTCCTTCAGTTCCTCCCAGGTCTTGTGAAGAGCAACTTCTCGCCCCAAAGTCTTCACTTGAAGCTTCCACCAAGACGAAGCTGCTTCTTGGAACATGCAGGTCGCGTAAAGGACCTTCTGGTTCTCACTACATCTGCTAATGGAGAGAACTGTCTCCATCTTGTCAATCCAGTTGTAGAGCCCAATGGCCCCTTTGGTACCCTTGAATGGCCAAGGCCCCCTACAGGCCATAAATGTCTTATAGGAGCACCCTTTGTCCCAAGGCTCCTGATTCGGGTTCTGGGGTCTCGTTCTGACGACCCCTGACTAGATTCGGCCTTGCTGGCCTCATGTGTCGCGATCGCCTGCGCGATTATTTCCGCGAGTTCCTCGGGTGTCATGGTAATTCCCTTGCTCTGGTTGGAGGCATTCTCGTTCTTAAAAGAAAAAGAGAATATAACAAACTTAGCGCATGTACCATGAGCACATAGTGTTTTTATCCTTAATGTTCACTAGACATTGTGTGACCCGTGTTCCTAAGTGTGTGTGGTTTTTCTTTGAAAATATTTTCCTTGAAAATACTTCATGCGATTCCCCGACGGTTATAGTCTAGGATAAAACTTCTTTTCCTAGTGAGAGTGAGGGCTCCGGATCGTCATACTCCAGCCTTAATCTTATCCCCTTTTCTCTTTCTTGGCTCACGTGTTGGTTAAGAAGATGTCTTAGTTGCAAAAAAATGTCGTGATACCCCTTCCATCGTCAAGTTGACACGCTCCGGGGTGTTCGTGACTCCTGCATGAGGAGAAAGAACTCCATATCGTGAAGGGTTTGAGTTCGGAAAGGTGAAAACTCGAGGAACAAAGGTTCCGTCGGAGTTCCTCCCGGGGTGGAAAAAGATGTGGTAGCCGCCGGAGTTTCAGGGCCGGCACTTGGTGTCGGTGTTCTTGACACTTAGTCAACTTCATTGGGAGATCCACCTTCCGACATGGTGATTTTGATGAAAATGGAGCTACACTACTGGTCTTTAAGATAAAGTAAGCGGCGTAGCCCCGCGGTGGCGCCAACTTGTTGCTACAACAAAGATAAGACCAATGATAGTGAATGGACTGGTTAGGCTAACAGGCTTCAAGGGTTCCGGTTAACCTAACGCAGGTCGTGGTGTCCCTCTATGTTTGCAAAACGTAGAGAGAGGTTCACTAGTTTGTTGTTACTTGTTATAGTTCACCGGAGATCCAAGACCGAGGTATTTGAGACCGGCCTTTGGATGAAGTTCTTAGTGACGCTATGATGTTTGTGAAGTAAGAAAGAAACAAGCAAAGTGCTAGTTTCTCAAGGAAGAAGAGAAGATTAGGGAGTGTGTGTTAACTCTCAAGATCTGATGATCTCTTGTTTATGGCTGGATTCTCCTTTTATAGAGGAAGAGATGCAAGCCTTTTGTCCAGTGTAAACTAGCTAACCTCCAGTTTGATAGAGGGTTCATCTTTTATGGGCGGGAAGCTTTTAACCGCATGAACTTTGTTTTTCATGTCTTCTTAAACTTATGACTTACTACAAGGATTGTGTTTTCTATCTCTCACAATATTTTCAATGTGAACTTGTTTTTTTTTTTTCATTTTGAACCAATCATGGCTTTCTACAAGGATTGTGTTTCTATCTCTCGTAATTGTCCCCATGTGAACTTTGTTTTTCTACGTGTCATCTTAGACCAATCATCACTTACTACAAGGATTGTGTTTTCTATCTCTCACAATTATCCCATGTGAACTTCGTTTTTCTACAATGTGTTGTCCCTTTCGAAAAGATAATATACATTGCATTCATAAGGAACCTAAAAACCTAACTAAACATACTATATTCTAATATTAAACCAATAATCACTTACTATAAGAATTGTGCTTTTTTATCTCTCCCAATTTTCTTATATGAAGTTTGTTTTTTCTATCATGTGTTATCTTTTTCAAAAAGAGTATTATTTTAATTTATAATCCTCAAAAAATTCACACTTTTAGGGAGATAAACTCAAACATTTATAATAGTATTAAGTATTATTGTAAGGTTTCTGTTTTTCTTATAAAATATGTTTGAAAATCTTGGTGGCGGTATTATCTTCCAAAGGTTTTAGCTTTGGATGTGAATGGTATTAGCTTTGGATGTGAATGCGTATCCCCGTATAATAATAATAATAATAATATACTATTAAAACAACACATCTTTTTCACATGTCATTTAACTAAGTTATCCATATAGAATGCCAAAAATATAATTTATATAAATGAATTATTCACCTAATAAACAATTTAATTTAAACATTAACTCTTAAGTTGAAAAAGATTTCAAATTAATAAATTGTTATACTCACCATTTATTGAGTAACAAAGGCAATTAATTGTCTTAGGGGTTGTTTGGTTCATTCAGATCTGAATGAGTCAGATATGAATGAACATCTGTCACATTCAGCAACAATAGTAAGTTTGAATGATTCAGACATAATTTTAACCATTCAGATATTTTTCTGTTTAGAACCAAATAGTCTGAAGTCTGAATGAATCAGATGTTACATCTGAATGGTTCCATTCAGATGTAAACAAACAACCACTTAATTGTTATTATTAAAAAGTTTGAGACTTTGTTATTTTATTTTTTTTGGATTTTGGGAGACTATTTATGAATGTTTGGACTGGATGTATGGATATTTGAAATTTTAATTAATATGTCTTTTTTTTTTCATGGTATAAGTTAGAAATATGTTTTAAATTGTTATTTTTATATATTTATCTTTTTATGTTGGATTCTTTTAATTAAAACAACAGTGTAATACTTTATATTAATAATGTTAGATTAACAGACGTTTACAATTCATTAAAATGTATACTACACTCACACACACACACACATATATATATATATAAAGTTTTAAATATTTTCACCTGTGTGTAACACGGGATCTAACCTAGTTAGGTAATAGTTTTGTGCATTTACATAAAAATTTCATTTGGATGAATGGTTGTTGAGTTGTGGTTGTTTACCAACTATAGAAATATGATATATAGAAATATGATAGAAATATGTAGGCCGTTACCCTTGTTCGAGGGTTGGCATTGCATGGTATATGAAGAGGTATGTACCCGCCTTAACATCGAGCGGGGTGGGTCAACCCACAAGATATAGACAAGAGGCTTGAAATCAAGATATCATGAAGGCACAAAGCCAAAACCTAAGCGCACGGCGCATATCACATATGCTCACGCATCACATATGCTCACGCATATCATATATGCTCACGCGTATCACATGCTCGCGCACCATATATGCTCACGCATATCACATCTGCGCGTGGCGCATCTGCGCGTGGCGCATATCGCATGCTCCCGCATCATATATGCTCACGCATATCACATCTGCGCGTGGCGCATATTACATATGCTTGCGCATATCACATCTGCGCATGAAACATCTGCGCGTGAGAATAAAGAGAAGACTTCGCGCATCCTCAGATAGGCGCATATCACACGTGCACATAATCAACCTCGTCCTTATCCAAATCAGGATAAGGACAACCTTGATTGTGCTCGTCAGACAACCTTCCAGAAGGTATCCTTTAAGGAATAAGAATATGCTGATGTTGACAGCTGCCAATGAAAGGTGGACAACTCAGCAAAACCCATGTGCTACCACGTGATTGCACATGGGTCAGGTAAAATGCCTGGGTCAGAGAATAATCAATGAAAAAGCACCATGTGTCCTAAGGACACGTGGCGCAAAGCAATAGGAGGAGGCCAAAAAGGCCCTAATGGGATCTGAGCCCAATCATTGGAAACCCTAACACTATAAATACCACACCACCTCCACAAGGGGAGGTAAGCAAGAAAATACATTCCAATTCCTTACTCACTCTCAGATTATTATTATCCTCTCCTACAATCTCTTATTCTCACACCGGAGGGTTACCCCAAAGAGGACCCCTCTGTCCCTTTCTGAGGGGTAAGTTCACGGTGCTGCTCGTTTTGTAGGTGGAAGAATTCATACTCCGGAGAACCATCGGTGAAATAGCATACTCATACCCGATGAAAGTTGATCGTCTACCAGTGAGCCGATCCACGTTTCTTCATTGGCGCCATCACCTGTTACAATGGCAACAAAATCTCTTCAGTTCTCTCTGAAAAACTTCACCATGGTTTCTGGTGTTCGAAACAGCGATCAAGTTCTGGAGGATATTGAGCGTGAGGATGTTAATGAGGGACAGCAGTTTCTAAGGGTGCCGCGTGATTCTGCGCGCACCACCAGTAACCATCCCTTCATCACAACTCCTCATAGCCAGACTGAAACTCCTCCAGACGATCTCACGTTCCAAAATTTGACCGGCGCGAAACAAAAAGGACCAATGGGTCCAGAAGATGAAACAAATGACCCTAAAGAATGGCTCATAAACGAACAACGGCGTTTAATGGACAAATACAATGAGCTGGTCAAACACAAAAAGTTAGCCGACCTAACACAAAGGCTCGCGTTTGATAAGCAAACCATTCAATGAACAACAAAAAGGGCACGCGCGCCGGAAGATGGTCACTCTGTTCACACTGAACACGCTGATTTTAGTGATGAAGAAGTGCACAGCATGAGGAAGACGCGAGATACTCATGCAGGAGGCTCACAGCTCCGCTGCGCACATGAACATGGCGCCTGGAGCCAAAGCCGATCTGGATCTGTACACACCGTACAGCCCACCAGCGAGAGGGCAAGTGGACGTAACCACACCGTACAGGCCAGCCATCTTGGTGAAGCATTCAAAATTCACTGAGCGCATCGCGAAGGCTCCCATTCAACACAAAACCAATATGCCAAGTGGGTTGGGCAAGTACGATGGCACAACAGATCCAGACGATTTCTTACAAGGTTTTTATAACACTGGAAACCTAGAAAGCTGGACGATGCCAACATGGTGTCACATGTTTGCTCGCTGCCTCACGGGGGCGGCGCGTGTCTGGTTCGACAGCTTGCCGACTGGGCAAATCGATGGGTTCGAAGAGCTATTGGAGAAGTTCCAAGCTCACTTCGTACAGCAGCGCAGACACACGCGCGACCCTGATGACATCATGCACTGCGTGCGCAGGAATGATGAAACGATTGAAGACTACATAACTCGTTTCAATCAGGAATCTCTTGCAATTGGAGGTATCACTGAGCAACTCTTGCGCGTGGCCTTTATACAAGGTGCGCGCAGTGATCAACTCCGCAGAGCTCTCGTGAGCAGAGATGGCATGCCAACCACTTGGGCCAAGCTAATGGAAGCATCGCGAGTCTTCGCGCGAAATGAAAAACAAATTGCCCAAGATAGAGCAAGAGAAAGAGGGCACCAAGCAGAAGCACCGCGCAACAACGAAAGGAGGGGCAAACAAAACTCTGTATGGTCCAGGTTGCAACAAACCAGTTTTTCTCCCGCAGAAAAGCAGGCGCAACCAAGCTCACCCCAGCCCCAAAAAGACAGTCGTAATCGCGGAGAGGGTGACAAGAGGGAGGGGGCAGAGAGCCTAACAGACCTCTACCAAGAATATGGACTCCCCTCACTAAAACGCCTTCACAAGTGTTAAGCACAGAGAATGTCTAGTTTAAAAGCCCCAAGCCACTACACTATAAGGGACCACCAAACAGTGGCAAGTATTGTGAGTTTCACAAGTCCACAGGGCACAACACCGATGCATGCCACCATTTGAAGGATGCGATTGAAAGAGATGTGAAATCAGGCAAGTTGGCTCACCTGGTGAAAAACCCAAGACCAGAGAATGAACAACCAGATGGAGCCTCAGCCAGCAAAAAGTTCAAAAGAATCTATGTAGCCGAGGGAGGAAGGCAAGGGCAAAGATCGAGAAAGAGAAGCGCGCAAGTCCAAGGAGATTGGCGCGAGCAACAAGTAATCTTCCCAAGAATCAGGGGAGGCCCTTCTATCAGCAGTCCTCTAGTCATCACTACACACATTGCTCATTATGAAGTGTCAAAAGTCCTGGTGGACACTGGCAGTGAATCAGACATCATGTATGAGCAATGTTTCAGGAAGTTGGATCCAGCAGACCAAGCAAGGCTCGAAATTGTGAATGCACCAATCTCGGGTGTTTCAAATGAAATCATTCACCCCTTAGGTCAGATACAATTTGAACTAACTATGGGGGATGAGAAACACAAGCGAGCTGAAATTGTCAACTTCTTGGTCTTGCCCACCACTTCATGCCACAATATGATCTTGGGTAGAGGAACGATTGCCCAATTCAACGTCATACCGTCGCCAGCGCACGGCGCGTTGGGGTTCCCAACACCAACAGGTGTAACATTTGTATACCGAGATCATTTGTGCGCAGTGACAAGTATTCCGCGGGAAGGGAGAATGAAACTTCCAATGGCAAACAACGCGCCAGAGGAATGGATTCTCAACCCAAAATTCCCAGAGCAAACAATCACAATTGGAGCTACGATATCAAACGACACAAGGTTGAGAATGAAAAGATTGCTCACAACGTATATGTCGGTCTTCGCGTGGCAACATTCCGATATGACTGGGGTTCCGCGAGACCTGGCGCAACATTCTCTCAACACGTTCAAGTCCGTAGAGCCAATTGCTCAAAAGAAGAGAATCATGGGGGATGAGAAGGCAAAGGCCATGAATGAGCAAGTAGAGGATCTACTGCGCGCAAACATCATCCGCCCAATACGATACCAGACATGGGTAGCCAATCCTGTGATGGTAAAGAAGAGCAACGGGTCATGGAGGATGTGCATTGACTTCAAAGACCTCAAAAAAGCATGTCCAAAAGATTGTTACCCCCTCCCAAACATTGACGCGAAGGTGGACTCCGTGGCGCCATTTAAGCTCAAATGTTTTCTGGATGCCTATAAGGGCTATCACCAAATTCAAATGGCACCACAAGACGAGGACAAGACTGCCTTCAGAACCGACAAGGGTGTTTTTTGTTACACAAAAATGCCCTTTGGTTTGAAGAATGCGGGAGCCACCTACCAAAGACTCATGGACGCGGTTTTCAACGAGCAAATTGGAAGAAACCTAGAAGTCTACGTGGATGATTTGGTGATCAAAAGCAGGGAGGAAAAACAAATGCTCAAAGACATCGAAGAAACCCTTTGGCGCCTAAAGGAAGTAAACATGAAGCTCAACCCGAGCAAATGCACATTTGGCGTAGAAGAAGGGAAATTTCTCGGTGTAATGGTCACCAAGGATGGTTTCAAGGTGAACCCAGAGAAGGTGGAGGCTATCCTTGACATGCCCTCACCATCCACCATAAAAGAAGTTCAAAAGTTGAATGGTAGATTGGTATCAATCAACAGGTTCCTAGCGAACCATGCAAGCAAATCTACCCCATTCGTTAACACATTGAGAAATTGCCTAAAGAAAAGCCAATTCAAGTGGACGCCTGAGGCCGAGCAAGCTTTCAGTGAGATAAAAGAATGTCTGATAAATCTGCCTGCGCTCACAGCTCCACTTCCTGGCGAAACTTTAACATTGTACCTGTCAGCAGGAGAACGCGCCATCGGCGCAGTGTTGTTGGTGGATCGCAAGGGAATCCAAACACCAATCTATTATGTGAGTCGGGTGCTGACAGATCCTGAGACGCGCTACTCCATCATGGAAAAGTTAGTTTTGTCACTAACACACGCGTCGCGCAAGCTTCATAGATATTTCAATGGTCATCCTATTGAAGTTCTGACTGGTTACAACATCCAGCAAGTCTTGCGGCGTCCCGCGCTCTCAGGAAGGCTGACAAAATGGGCGTTGGAATTAGGAGAGCACACGATCGCCTATAAGCCCCGTCCAGCAATAAAGGGACAAGTCTTAGCTGATTTCATCGCAGAAATCCCTGAAGGAAAAATTGAAGAGGCTCAGCGCGAGGTAGACCCTCTGCGAGCCAATAATGAAGAAAATGTTTGGAGATTATTCACTGATGGAGCTTCAAACAATGAAGGGTCCGGCGCAGGCCTCAAGCTGGTGGATCCAGAAAGTCATGAGTATACTTACGCAATCAGATTGGATTTCAAGAGCACCAACAATGAAGCTGAGTATGAAGCCCTGCTGGCTGGTCTGCGCATCGCGCACAAGTTCGGAGTTATAAAGCTAGAGGCCCATGTTGATTCATACTTGGTAGCAGCACAGGTCAATGGCCTTTATGATGCCAAGGAGAACACCATGCCTCTGTATCTAGAGCAGGCGAAAAAGCTCATCGAGCAATTTGACTTCTTCAGAATCATACATATTCCGCGCAGTGAAAACAAGTCTGCTGACGCGCTGAGTAAGATGACATCAACCAGCTTCGATCACTTTGGCAAAGATGTCAGGGTAGAAGTAATGAGCAACCCGTCGGTGGGAGCGAAGTCTGTCCTTGTAATTCATACAACCCCTTCATCATGGATAACTCCAATAATGGAATTCTTGAAGGAGGGAAAGGTACCGGACGATCGCGCACAGGCGAGGAAGATAAGACACAAGTCGCAGAACTATGAACTGCTTGATGGTACACTATATCGACGCTCTTATCTTGGACCGCTCATGAAATGCCTAGATGCTGAGGAAGCAAGCTATGTGATCAGAGAGATACACGAAGGAATCTGTGGAATACATGCTGGCCCGCGCATGGTGGTTGCCAAGGCAATGAGCGCAGGTTACTATTGGCCAGGCATGTACTTGGACGCGTTAAAAGAGATCCAAAAATGCAAAGCGTGTCAGAGCTATGTGCCAAACACCATGCGGCCAAAGAACAACTTGATTCCGGTGACCTCCGCATGGCCTTTCCACAAATGGGCAATCGATATTGTGGGTCCCCTACCGCAAGCGCAAGGGCGAGTAAAATTTTTGATAGTGGCAGTAGACTATTTCACAAAATGGGTTGAAGCCAAGCCACTAGCAAAAATCACAGCCGAGGCGATGAAGCAATTTATCTGGAGCCACATCATATGCCGTTTTGGCCTGCCCATGGAAATTGTGAGCGACAATGGCAAACAATTCACCGACAGGAAGATATCCAGCTGGCTCAAGGAATTGCGCATCAACCAAATCTTCACTTCAGTATACCACCCTCAGGGGAATGGCCAAGTGGAGCGCGCGAACCAAAGCTTGCTAAATGGGCTGAAGAAAAGGTTGGAGGGAGAATCCCATTCATGGGTCGAGGAGCTACCTAATGTCCTGTGGGCGCACAGGACATTAAGCAAAACCAGCAATGGCGAATCCCCGTTCAGCCTAACCTATGGAACGGAGGCTATGATTCCAGCAGAAATTGGATGCCCATCCCATAGAGTGCTCATGATGAGTAAGATTGATAACGAGCGCGAAAGAAGGTTGGATCTTAACTTACTTGAAGGGCGCAGAGAAGCGGCTATCATCAGTGAAGCCAAATACAAAAAAAAACTAGAAAAGTATTACAATCAGCGCGTGAAAGAATGCCACTTCAAGAAGAATGATTTTGTCCTTCGAAACAATGAAGCTAGCCGCGCGATACCCCCGGGAAAGATGTCCCCCAATTGGGAGGGACCTTATCAAGTCTCGGAAGAATTGGGAAAAGGCGCATACGCTTTAAAAGATTTGAATGGAAAGAAGATCCCGCGTGCGTGGAACGCAGCACAGCTTAGAAAATGTTTCATGTAAAAATTGTCAAGTTTGTAATCAAGGCTTTTTAAGCCATTATGAATAATGATACGCGCTATCTTCTCTTAATGTGTGTTCTATTACCTTTTGCATACATGTTTCATACTTCCCTTTATTAATTTTGAGCAATATGACAACATTGTATTGACATCAAAACAAAAATAAAACGAAGTAAAACATACATGCGCGAGCTTCAAGCTCAAACGCGTTAACGAGTTTTAACTCTAAAACGTCAGGGCCTTAGCCCAATAATATGAGCCTTAGCTCAGGGCCTTAGCCCAATAGTACGAGCCTTAGCTCAAATCACTCACAAGATCCATCCTACATGCTGCGCAGCTAGACCATAAAAATACCTAAGCACAACTAAGGCAAAGCACATGCCAAAACATAGTTGTTAAGGTCTCAGGTCGAGGTCGCGCATGGAATTGTAACGGATATCAGAGTAACACATACTGACACGTAAAGGCTAAAAAACTCATAATTCCCTATAATAAATGCGCGATAACGTCGCGCAAAAGAGGAATAATGAAACGCCAAGGCACGTGTCAACATAGTCAGGATATTGCAAAATCACTTAAAATATGACAAGGATTAAGTAAAATAATTTCCTTACAACCTTGTTCTTATTTCAACGTGCAAGCATATCTTATATTCAACAAGCAAACATGCAATATAAAGAGATGAATGGGGAATGCGCAAGATGCGAATAAGGGAAAAACAAAATTTCATTCCAAAACATAGAAGGTTACAAATTTACAAAATGATGAGATACAAACTGCAAATAAAAAAAAAAACATGAAGGGCTTCTCAAGTCTCTATGTCGACGTCAGCCTCTTCATCGCCCTCATCATTACCTCCCTCAGCATCTGGCGCAGCCCGCTCCTCGTCATCTCCAAACTTGCCATAGTCAAGCTGTTCATCTTGAATGGAGTCGTCTTCTATCACAATAGTGTCAGGAGCGGGTCCTTTGGCCACGCCAGAGCCGCTAGCAGAGGCAGCATTGCCCGCGCCATCATCGCCGCCACCAGCCCCTTCACACTCGTCAAGTAATTTCTTTAGAGCGCCGAGATCGGGCTGATCAGCAAGCAAGGCTATCTGCAAAGCATAAGGAAAAGTGTGAGTACAAAAAGACTAGGAAAATAAGTTACGGTAAACTCATTAAGGTTAAAATACCAGCTCAAGGATGGGAATGGGAGTATTCAAATACTTCTCCCCCACCTCGGCCATGTCCGCGCAGACAACGTCGAGCTGATAAGGGTAGTCGGATGGGTTCTTCTTCAGCATGCTATATTCACAGCCATCCTTAAACCCTTCAGCTCGACCCACCAAGCGCGAGGCAGCGTTGCAATCCATCACAAGGGTCTGAAACTCGTCTGAGTATTTCATCGCATAAGCGCAACGAGTCATACCCTGTGAGACTAGCCATTGGCGATCCTGCGCGAGGGAAGAAACAAACGTCTCAAGAGCAGGAATCTGAGAGTTTAACAACTCAACAGTTTCCTTGGTCTGTTTCAGCTCCTCTCTGTCGGACGCTGCTGCCGCCAAGGCCTCTTTCCTTTCCGCTCGCGCAGCATCGAGCGCTTCTTGGCTAGACGCTGCCGTCGCCAGGGCTTCATCCTTCTCTGCCCGCGCGGCCTCAAGCTCCTTCTTCAGGCGCGCAACCTCACTCTCTAATGAAGATTTGTCAGTGATAGACTGCACAAGCGCTTGGTCACGCGCCTCTGCATCCAGCTCCAAGTCGCGCACTCTCCGCGCATACTTGGCCGCGTCCGCCTCTGCTGCCTGCAGCTTCTCCCGCACAGCCTGCAGCTCATGCCCGCGCTTCACGAAGGCAGCGTTGGCACTTGCTCGGTTCTCGCTGAGTTCTGCTTGGAGTTTCTCAGCTCTCTCTCGAGCGTCAGAAAGATTCCAAGCAGATACCTTAGCCTCTTGCTTGGCCTCCGCAAGAGCATCACGCACCTTTACATAATCATAGCGAAGCTCTTGGGAGGCAGCAAAGAACGCTGACCCAGCGAAAAGATGGTCGTTGAGCAAGTCCACGCGGGCGCGCTCCTCCTGAAACCTCCTTTCAGCTGGAGGCACGGAGTGAGCCCAGAAGTCTTCACACACCCCCATGGACTGAAATGAGCTATCCTCAGTAATATTCCATCTCGGGCGGTATATGTGATCGGCTTCCTGCAAACACAAAGCAACGTTCTAGTCATCTAAACACTAATATGGAAGTCCGCGCAGCGGAGCAAAACGAACTTATACCTGCGGGGAGCAAGCAGAAAAGTCAGCGCCAGCCCCATGAGAAGACTGCGCCACGAAATCTCGTGGCGCTACAGGGCTTGCGCGGCCGCCATCGGAGTCTTCAAAATGGACCTCCTCATCTTCCTCTGTAACAGGCCTTTTCTCCTGCGACCTGGAAAAATCAAAACCAGTCTCGCGAGGAGGGCTGCGCGCAGGAGGAGGTGAGAGAGGTCTCGACGCCGCGAGATCAGCGCGTAAAACAGCCTCCTGCTCCTTAGTAATCCCATTGAGGGGAGATTCAGTGCTTGCAGGAGTAGGAGCAGAACCAACGGCCCTGGCGCCAGCGCCAGCAGTGCCGCCAGCAGCTTGTGTGCCAGCTATAATGCCTATGAAAAACCAACAAAGAGAAATGATTCAAGACTTGATCTAAAAAGAAAAAAAGTCAGAAAATAAAAGCGCAATATATACCTTGGCGCACCGCCGTTCGCGAGTTAAACATCGCCATGAAGTCCATTTTCCCCCTTTTTGAGGGCAAAACAGGGGACTTCAAAGCAACCTTCGGCGCAGCCTCGGTACCTTGTTGCGCCTGAGGTTGATCCACCAAGGTCGCCGGCTCTACAAACATTTGAGTGAGCAAAGATTCATTAATAACTCTATCGGAATCACGCTCATAAAACCATAAAGTATAAACAAAGTATACCTGTTGAAGAGGAAACAGCAGGCGCAGCGCCGCTTCCCTTTTCCGCCGCGCGAAGAGAGGAGGTGGCGGCACCATACCTCGTGTGGACAGGAGGACTGCCCACACCTTGAGGCAAAGAAGACAAGGAAACCTTGGAGGTAAACCCCTTGGTTTTCTTAAGTCCCTTCGCCTGAGTAGGAGGATCCTGAGCAACAGGGGCATCATTTTTCTTCTGTTTTTTACTGGCCCCTGCGCCAGTTTTCCCTTTAGCTTTACGCTTGAGTTGTGGCACCTCAGCTTCCTCCTCCACCTCTTCTTCCGCGAGCTCCAGCTCATAGTTCTCAAGCGCATCTACAATACGTGCAACAGAAATGTTAACCAAATTTGGTATTCTAAAGGCATAAGCATAAGTACAAAGGCCTACCAGGCGCATCGCTGTCAAAGCAAAATCCCAAATCAACAGGGATGAACATATCAGCGAAGCGATCGGGGAAGCCAACTTCCCCAGCACCCAGCGCGACAGAGCCACCCTCCATATGCTCATCATAGGCGGCGTGGACGTACTCCTTGCTTACTGCATAAAACAAGACAAATGATATCAGCAAAACGAATTATATTCACGCAGAAATAATGCAATGAGCTAATAACTCACATAATCCATCAACTTGGATAACAGGCTCAGTCGCGCTGTCGGCCCACCTCCTGCTCATGCCAACCCCCACCAGCGTTTCCTCGCAAATATTCTTGGCGGGGGATGGTTCAGCAGTCAACTTATTAACCCATGCGCCAGTTGGGTTCTTAAAAACATTCACATCCGCGGGCGCAAAAGTGATCGCGCGCATGGTCATGCGGATGGGAATCACACCAGCCTTAATATAGAAAAATTTCTCAGACCAGTCATGAAGGCTCTTGAAGGAAACAGTGCAGCACTTGACCTTCTGACTGCGAGGAACGAATGAGAACCAAGAATCTTGGATTTTTGGCTTATAAAAAAATTGAAAGCGCCGAGGGGTTGGCTCATCGCGCTGAGCTTTGCACATGAACTCAAAATGAGTCATGCGCACAAGTCCAAAAGGATGGACTTGGGATATGTGAATCCCATAAAATTGAAGCAGCGCACCCATAAACCTTGTCATCGGGAGACGAAGGTTGCAGTGAGTGAAAAAATGGCAATATAAGGAGATATAGCCGGTGGGCGGATCTGCCGCCGTTTGCCCGGCCGCCGGAAGCATACAGCCATACTCTGGGAGAAAACCCTGAGAGGCGATGAGACTGTCAAAATCAGACTGTCTCAATTTACAGGGAATCTCATCCCACCTCTTTACTGTCTTGCCCTTCCCCACCTCCTCCGACGAGGCCTCAGCAGCCCGTTTTCCCTTGCCGGTCTTCTTCAAAGTGGACATGACTAATGATTTTACACGGCGTTTGCTTGGGGAGATTGTGGTGTCTGGGTTATCAGACATACAACTGTGAAATCAAACAGAGGTTACTTCAAGAACGGAAATCGGAATAAAAATGGAAGGAAAGGAAAGCTCTGAAATAACAATGAAGATGAAGAATAATAACTCAAAAGGCTTGCTTTTATAGGCCCAGGAGAGAGAGAAACAGGTACTGATCAGAGTTCACGCGCCCCCACTCGCAGGTGCAGGCCAACGCGAGCGCGACACGTGTTCCTGACTGTGTGAGGGGACATGAAAGGGAACGAAACAGGTACTGATCAGAGTTCACGCGCCCCCACTCGCAGGTGCAGGCCAACACAAGCGCGACACGTGTTCCTGACACTGTGTGAGGGGACATGAAAGGCAACTGTAGCACCTCGAGCACACGAAAAGTCTGACACGTCTCCATCTCTGACGCATGTCAGCACCAACCAACCGCGTACATGGACGATTCATTTCAACCACAAGGATGGAATTTCGCGCAACGATGAGAAATAAAAAAGGAAAAGACAAAACCCTATTAAAAGAGAACTATTAAGTCTAATATCTATCTTACCTCGCTCGCGCGAGACAAGACACACATTAGACTGGGGGGCTTGAAGAGGTATGTACCCGCCTTAACATCGAGCGGGGCGGGTCAACCCACAAGATATAGACAAGAGGCTTGAAATCAAGATATCATGAAGGCACAAAGCCAAAACCTATGCGCACGGCGCATATCACATATGCTCACGCATCACATATCCTCACGCATATCATATATGCTCACGCGTATCACATGCTCGCGCACCATATATGCTCACGCATATCACATCTGCGCGTGGCGCATATTACATATGCTTGCGCATATCACATCTGCGCATGAAACATCTGCGCGTGAGAATAAAGAGAAGACTTCGCGCATCCTCAGGATAGGCGCATATCACACGTGCACATAATCAACCTCGTCCTTATCCAAATCAGGATAAGGACAACCTTGATTGTGCTCATCAGACAACCTTCCAGAAGGTATCCTTTAAGGAATAAGAATATGCTGATGTTGACAGCTGCCAATGAAAGGTGGACAACTCAGCAAAACCCATGTGCTACCACGTGATTGCACATGGGTCAGGTAAAATGCCTGGGTCAGAGAATAATCAATGAAAAAGCACCAGGTGTCCTAAGGACACGTGGCGCAAAGCAATAGGAGGAGGCCAAAAAGGCCCTAATGGGATCTGAGCCCAATCATTGGAAACCCTAACACTATAAATACCACACCACCTCCACAAGGGGAGGTAAGCAAGAAAATACATTTCCAATTCCTTACTCACTCTCAGATTATTATTATCCTCTCCTACAATCTCTTATTCTCACACCGGAGGGTTACCCCAAAGAGGACCCCTCTGTCCCTTTCTGAGGGGTAAGTTCACGGTGCTGCTCGTTTTGTAGGTGGAAGAATTCATACTCCGGAGAACCATCGGTGAAATAGCATACTCATACCCGAGGAAAGTTAATCGTCTACCAGTGAGCCGATCCACGTTTCTTCATTATACATACTGTGTTTTTCTTTTTCAAACTTTTTAGCATGTGTGTTATTACTTGTCATTCAACATTAGATAATAGTTGATAATGAAGCTTTGACCAACAACTTCTAAGCCATAAGATATTTTTACTTCCCATTCCAATTTTATTAAGGTGGTAAGGTGATTATTGTTTAACCACTCTGTATATTGTGTAACATTTATAGCCATTAAAAAAATGCTGGTTTTTACTTTTCACAGTAATAGTCAAAAGGGTTAATTATAAAGTAGTCCTTTAGGTTTAATTGAATTTTACTTTTAGTACATTTTCTTCTTATGGTATCGAATTCAATCTCTGTTGTGCTCATTATTTAATGTTAATAAAAGTTATGTGTATTTAGCCTTTTTAGTTTCTGTAAGCACTCCAGATTAGAAATTATGGTATCGAATTTAAACTTTGTTGTGCTTATTCTTTACATATTTGCATCCCTACCCATATTTTGTGATTATTTTTCAATTGATTTACAACAACAATCAATCAATCTCAGAAGCTAGTTTTCATTATATCTTACAACAGAACAAAAACATATATCATCATCCACCAACTCTTCGTGGTCTGACAATTGACACTCTGCTTGACATAACAAGTTTAAGGCGAGGAAGAACATTATATTGTCTATCTTTGATTGATGCTTCAATAACAATCATACACTCATTTCGCGCGTATACATTTTTTTAACTATAGAAGAGTATTTAGTATGTTTATCGTTTTAACACATCATTAAATTGATAAGAATGTACTATATATTTTTTATTTAGTGGTCGTTGGAGATTCATATTACTTAAAACAAACGATTACAATATAGTGGCAAGTAACCAGGCAACAAGCTGTATCACAACCCCCTCCTATTTTGGACGGCAAAACCGATTTTAATAAAAATTAAGCTTTTAGTCTTAGAGCCCGATAAATCGTTGAGCCCTGTTAAGAAGCTCCAAAGCATCCGGTGCTAGAAATCTAAATGTATCAAAAGCAAAAAGGATAATGACGTGATGTATTGATTAGTTTGTTGTGAATAGTAATGTGCCAATAGTCGACTAAAGGTGCACAGAATACCTGTACCCAACCCGTGGGTACGACCTGGTATTGAGTTTCTCACCAGATTTGTACCCGGAACCGGACCCGACGCAGGTTCTATCTTTACCCACCGAACAATAATAACAATAATAATAACAATAAACCTAATTTAAAACCCTAACTCAACTACCTTCTTCATCGCATTATTCTCCAATAGCAGCTTGCCGTCATCAAAATCCAGCACGTAAGAACTGAACTAATAATAACATTATTATCAATTGGTATTCTGCTTACATTAAGCTAGTGTTGTGTTTCAGGATCAAGATGAGTGGAGCTAAGGGTGGTGGAAAGAAGAAGCAGCAATCGACGTTCGTGATCGACTGCTGTTGAGGACAAGATCATGGAGATTGCTTGTTTCTTCAGGAGAGAATCAAAGTCGGCGGGTAATCTCGGCGACTCCGTCACCATTTCCCGTGAGAAGACGCCGACAGCAACTTCTCCAAAAGGTAATAATTAATATCATTATTATATGTAATTATATTCTATTGCTGATGATTATCTGTCTAGTTAAGTTATAGATTGTAACTTAAGTTAGTGATGTAACATTGTTTTCGACTAATAGATTTAGCTCTGGTATATTACATTATGTCACTAGCAAGTTTTTAGTTCAATTGTGGTATATATAACATCAAAGTTGTTACTTGTTAGTATTTGACATTTGAGTTTTTTTTAAAGCTTGAACTTGGTTCATGTGTTATTTTGTTAATTCATTTATTAACATTTTGTAATTATTTTTATATATTTAGAGAAACATTAAGCGAGTCTAAGTTTGAGTAGAGCTTGTGTGCACTGTGCAATATCATTAACGAGTCAAAGTTTTGGCTCGAGCTTGATTGCTTGGTGTGAATTTAATACGTACAAGTCTAAAAGAGCTAAAGTTTGAAAATACTCAAGGCTTGTTGAGTCTTAACATGTCTAAACAACTTTCCCATTCAAAGATCGAGTTTGGGCTCGATAGGGTTCGGCTTGGTTTGAGCTTTTTTTCAATCCTGTTTTGAGCTGCTTTTTCATTTAGTTTTGAGCAGATTGCGAACAGCTTGTCTGCACCTCTAAACATAGACAAAAACTTGGTGTTTATATAAAGTTGGAATTAGAAACTGTTACTCAATGGTTTGAAAATTGTGCTTTACAACTTGTGTTCTATCAATTTTATTTTACTTTTTAAATGGGCAGTTGAGTCGTGTATATGATAGAAATTGAGCCACCACTGACCAAAGTGCATAAAAGTAGAATTCGAATGAAAAGGTGCAGGCTTCGTGTATTTAACTCTGTTGATCATTAGTGTTTCATTATCCAATTTGTAAAAACACACTTGAAACATTTTAGGTGATGGTTTGTGTTTTTTTTTCAGCTATCTGAAGTACTTAACAAAGAAGTACTTGAAGAAACACAATGTGAGGGATTGGCTTCGGGTGATTGCTTCCAACAAAGAATGCAATGTGTACGAGCTACGTTACTTCAACATTGCTGAGGACGAGGGTGAAGAGGAAGACTGAGCGGAAAGTCAACATTGTTTTATGTTTGTTTGTTTGTTTTTACCTGGATTGGCTTTTAAAGTATGTTATCAGATTTCTTTTTATATGAAGTGTATTGTGGTAGAATTTTGAGTTCACTTCCATGGCAAATGCATCTTTTCACTAATTTTGTGCTGCTTTGAATTTCTTGATCATAAAGTATTATTCTTTGGGAAATTTATTTACCAGTATAATCGTGTAGGAATATGAGTTTTCGTAAGTAATTGATGCGAGTCTTGGAAACAACTCAACAATAATGGTGGAATAGATGGTAGTTTAGAATTTTACCCCTCCAAAACAATCATTTAATCAAATTTCCTTTCAACTTTTTCAAATTTTGATCAGAAGCTACACCAATACTGCATTGGCACTCGAGTTTGTGATATAAAAGAGATAATTTAACTGTTTAAAATGATTAATGATATGCATTAACAAGTTAATATTTCACAATCACCAACCATAAGGTCTTACATTAGTGGTAAGTCTAGCTTGGATCGTAAGCTCCTCCAATATCCTCCAATGTTTCTCGTGTAAATGGGTGTGAATGTCTTACGAGAGCTTATGCACGGCTCGTTTCAATCTCTTTTTCTAAGACTTGAGCTTGACTCGTTTCAAGCTCTTTCTTTAAAATTTGAGCTTGGCTCATGCTTTAGTTTTTCAAGTTTGGGCTTGATCGCTTATTATATATTAATTAATTTATATATGTTTTTAATAATTTTTTTTATATATTTTGAATAAAATCTATAACAAGCCTAAGCCCGGCTCGACTTCGTACAGTACCATAAACGTGCTAAAGCTCGGCTCGAGCTCGGTTGTACACTATAAAATTAATTCATAAAAGTTCAAAAGATGACAAACTTACAAAATACTCAAGGCTTGTTTAGGTTAACCGAGCCCAAATGAGCTTTCCATACAAGGCTCGAGGTCGATAACCAAACGAGCTTTATTTTAATTATTCAGGCTTGAAAAAGTTTGGCTTGTTTCAAGCTTTTTATCAATCCGAGCTCAAGTAAGGGGGTGTTTGGCCTAGCTTTTTTAGCTTTTTTTTTTTAATAAAACAAGCTTCATTTGGCGTTTGGTTTAGCTTTTTTAGCTTAGGCTTATAAGCTTATATAAGCTAATTTGTAGAAGCTTATTTAATGATGGTTTTTTTAGCTTATTTGAAGAAGCTTATTTGTTTAAGGGGGTAAATTACTCATTTGCCTATGGTGATGGATTAATAATATTGAAGTAACTTATTACTATAACAAATTAAAAATGATGGATTTAACAACTTATTAAGATGTATAATCAACTTGTAGAATATAAGCTAATCAAAACACTTAAAAAAAACTTATCAAATAATATAAAATAAGCTATAAGCTTCAAAAAAATATAATTATAAATACATAAATATAAAATAGGTCATTTATAGGTCAACCACCCCCTAACTCTGATACCCACACTACACGACATGATAACCAATGTTGCATCTCTCCGAAATATTAGATTTAATATATTTTTATATTTTAATATTATATACCTTTTAATCTTATCCATCCATAATCCTTATAACCTAATTAAGACTCTTGCTTCCACAGCCGTTGTCACGCGTTCACTTACAAAACATTCACTTTCTTTCACACGCATCAAGACTCTTACCCTACCTTCCACTCTCCCTTCACCGTCACCACCTCCGTCCGCCGCCGCACTGTCTGTCATCGTCACCACTCACCACCTCCGGTTGTATCCACCTTCTCTTCCGTCTGCTCCAAATCACCACGGTTCCACCTTGATAAGCCGATAAGTATGTTAGATTGTATGATTTATATGTTAGATTGGAAAACTCTCAGAATTGATCTTTTCTGGTTAAGTCTGCATTTTAAGCTTAGCAATTTTGTACTCGGTTAACTGGCAGATAGCAGTTTCTAAACAATAACGATAAACAAATCCTCAGGCCTAAAAATGATTGAACTTATAGATAAACTTCAGAACTATGAACAATTAATCACATTATTAGTAGACCAGTTTATTACTTGTTCTGAAACATCTTCAAACTCAGAATTTAATTAGCATAATGAATCATCCATTGTGTTGTTAGATCCAACACAGCCTCAAGCTTCATATGTAATTCTCAACAGAATTACATATGCATTCGCCTCAACCGCCACCCAAGGATGATATGATTGGTTATGTTATGGCCTTGGAGGCTGCTTTACTCCCGTGTCTTCCCGCAAGAGAGCTTCAAGCTATCGATCGATCTCCCCACCCGTCACATCAAAGTGAGCAACTTTGGTATTATAACTTGTTATCAGATGATCAAATTAGCTGCAAAATAGTCATTTAAAAAAATAGTATAATTACTTGCTTGAAGCGTTATTGAGTATAGCTGTTAGCTGCGATATATTGATGTGTTATACTTAATTAATTATATGAACATTTGTCTTTGTCAGTTGATGTGGAGAGGCATGCTAGAGATTTCATGGAGGCTGCTAAAAAACTCCAACTTTACTTTATCAGTTTGCAGCGTGAGGATCAGTTAACCAAAGAAGAAATCTTGCAAAAGGTAATTAACATTCGGATGATAATCATGATTTCTGCTTTTACTTTTAATAAAGTGGACTTTAAATGGTTAGTCTATTTTGGTAGTTATACTCGGTGACCTCCTAAGCTGGTAGTTTTTGTTGGAATAATCTTGGTTTGTTCATACGTGAGTCAAGTGAAACGGGTCAGACTATTGGAAGTTAATCATAATTAGTCCATATGCTTAATTTGTTTTAGTTACTTTTTTAATGACAGTTTATTTTAGTATGACAAACAAGTTTAAGGTTAATTAGTTTCGTAATCTGAGTCATAGTATGTTTAGGAAGTTGTTTGATATAAAAAGATGGATAGGATCCATGTAAGTTTCGTGCAAGTTTATTCATAATAGAAAATAATCATGAATAAACTTGGTTTATTCATAATAGAAAATAAGTTGGTTGTGGCTCAATGGTAGAGCACTCACTTTACAAGTGAGAGGTAGGGGGATCAAACCTCACTACCACCAACTTATATGGGAGATATGAGGGATGACCCTGGCTTGCCAGGGTTCAAGTCCTGATCTCACCCGGTTTTACCGGCTCCTCGTTGTCGTGCCGTTTGGCGGGCGTGGGGGTCGGGTTTTATCCGGTGAATCCTTCAACAGGTGGACCGCTAGGGGCTTTGTCTGTCCGGACTAGTGGCCGGCTCGGGCTACCTTTAGCCAATGGGGGCCGCGTACGGGGTACCCGGCGTTACTTAGTTGGCCGTTCAAAAAAAAAAAGAAAATAATCATTATCGTGGTTTGATCAGTTTACTCTATTTATATTGGTTAAACCGTTAAAGTTTGTTTATTTAGTCATCTTGTTAGGAGATGTTAGTAAAGGGTTTTATTTGGATTTATTTATTTGTTTTATGTTTATCTAACGGGTCAAGATGATCATAGATTAGTTTGGGTTATCTTTTAGTTTGGAAGTTGAGTATAATTAGGATTAGATTTTGGGTCTATTTGATGGGTCGTGGTTTTGACAGCATGTAAGTTTTTAGTTTCTATTAATTAAAAAAAGTCGACCTTGTTTGATCAAAGTAACACGCATTCATCTTTATGTTCTTGTTCTTCAATTTGCTGGTGTACTTTGTCGATTTTGATTATCTGATTATCACTACATTACCAAATGAAACCGTGATTGAGTATCAAAATGCAACAAGCAATTTGATTATTCAAAGACGTCAAACTTATGGCTTTTGGCTTATATGTGCTAAATAAGCTGTTTTTGAGAAAGCTTTTTAAGGTTTCTATGAGTTTGTAATTCTGAAAATTAATGTTTGCAGGGCATTGCGATGATGGAAGAAGAACTGAAGACGAAGACGGATCTCATCAAGAAACAGGAAAGATTGATCCAGGGGTGGAGAAAAGAGTTAAAAGACCAATTACGGAAACATAATGATGAGCTGGAGAGAGTTTAAAACCTTTAAATGTACGATCAAACAACATTCTATTGTTCAGTTTATAGTTTCTGTAGTTTAGTTTTCACTTGCAAACACTTTTTTTTCATGAAGAATTTCCAAATGTTTGTTTGGTTGTACCTTGCAAGTAGGCCGTGGGTGTCCACACAATCGCTGTTGCGGATGCTCTAATCAATTAATTAGTTTCTATTTAAAGTGTTGATTTAGTTTGTCTTTCAATTTGTATCAATTTATAAAAGTTTATTTAGGCTGTGTTTCTTTGTGACAAATAAAATGCTGGATGTGAAACAATATCACACTTCCAAAATATTTATTTTTAAGTTATAATAGCAATATATTTGAAAATGATCAGAATAAATTCACCTTTTACCAATCATCTAGTAAATGACAGATTGACATAAACTATGTTGGTGTTAGTTAGAGTTTGAAGGTAGGTTGTGTTGGTAAAACAGTAAAGGGTAGTGTATTGTTGGTAAATATATATAAATAAAACAAGTTCTAGCATATGTTATTCTATGTAGAAAATCACCAGAAACAAAATGAGATGTAGAGAAAGAAACAAAAAGAGTTGTGATTCTAGCATATATCAAACTTTGATATCTAACATAACCATGCATCACAACCAAAAATAATACACAAATAACATAACCTTTCACTCCAATACAAAACACATTAAAAGAAAGGTAATGTTAAGTAAAATGTGTGTTACAAATCACATTTAGCAAATGTTCATCACAGTAAAGTCCACTTTCATATATCAATCAGGATTCAAACAACATATCGGTAAGTGACATAACGACCAGCAGTCTCACTCGGCCGAATAATTTTCACGACCTGTCCACGTTTTAGCCCATAATATCTAGCAAGTGGGTCACTCACTTGAATTCGAGGTAGCTGAAAACAAAACATTATAAACACAATCACTTAGAAATCAAGTCCAAAAATATAAAGAAAAAAATTATAAACAGACATGTGTTTCTTTAACTGTGTCTCTCTCGAGTAACGTTTTCTTCTCTTCGTTTGTAAGAACCTGATGCTCGGGAACAAGATTAATATTTATTCCCTGACGCCACCCTGGTGCCCGTTCGAATTTTGCCAGTATTGACAAAGGGGTATGTTCACCGAGCCGAAGAAAAAACTGAGTGTGGGTCGAACCACTGAATCGGATCAGAAATTCGGTTTTGGAGACATCCATACAATATTTTATACACATACGAAAGAATCGGATCAATAATTATGCCATGACGCCACCCCGCGGCCTGTTCGAAATTTTGCATGTATTGCCAAAGGGGTATGTTCACCGAGCCGAAGAAAAAACCGAGTATGGGTCGAACCACTGAATCGGATCAGAAATTCTGTCTTGGAGACTTCCAATCAATATTTTATACACATACGAAATAATCGGATCAATATTTATTCCTTGACGCCACCCCGGGGCGCGTTCGAAATTTTGTCAGTATTGCCAAAGGGGTATATTCACCAATCCGGAGAAAAACTGAGTATGGGTCGAATCACTGAATCGGATCGAAAATTCGGTATTGAAGACTTCCATACAATATTTTATAAATATGCAAAAGAATAAACATAGGAAAGAATAAGGTGTTTGGGTAAGCTTCTCTCAAATTAGAGTGTTTCACATATGGCTTTAATTTTTTTAGAAAGCAAATAAGTAAAATAAACAGAGTAAGTGAATTGAGATGGGCGTAGGATCCACCTAGACCACAAACACAAACACAAACGAATACAAATCCGATTATTGTATTGAGTTGGTTCCTGATAACGATGATGCTGTTGGGTCGCAGAACCTCACTCCTTTCTTCTTCTTCTTCTTCTTCTTCTTGTTCTTCGGTGTATGTTCCAAGTCGTAAGAAGAAGAAGAAGAAGAAGAATGCTTTGATCCTTCGGTGTATGCTGGACTTCACCTCCGGAAATGTAAATGTAATTGCTGCTGCTGCTGCTGCTGCTGCTGGGTCCCACGGGGCAGTCACCTCGGCGATTACTCAAGTCGCTGTCACCGCCGTTGAAATTGCATCCGGAGCCTGTCTATCCACCAGGGTTGACTGTTTATGGCCTAAACTAGTTGATCAACAACCACCACCTGCTTCTTTAATACTCGATGGGGTCGATGTTACTGGATACCCTATCTTTAATGACCCACAGGTTGGTTAGTTTGCTTTTATTCATTAATAATAATCATCTTGTTTGTTTGTTTGTTTGTTTCTAAAATCTTCTGCCAAGGCTTGCAGGTGCTCAAGGCAATTGCATTTGCCAGGGAAGCTCATCGCGGTCAGCTTCGCAAGACAGGAGACCCCTATTTAACCCACTGTATCAACACAGCTAAAATCTTAGCTGCCTTGGTTCCTTCGTCTGGGAAAAAGGCGATTGATACAGTCGTCTCGGGCCTACTACATGATGTTGTTGATGATACATCGCAAACCCTGCATACCATACACACAGAGTTTGGTCAAGATATAGCAAAACTCGTTGCCGGTGTCTCCAGGCTCAGTTATATCAATCAGGTTTATATTTATTTATTTATTTATTTATTGCTGCTGTTTACTTTTCATACTACTACTGGTACTCACATGTCAAGTGGTTACAGTTGCTACGAAGACACCGCAGGATACATGTCAAGAATCAGGGCTATGAAGAGGTAGGTTCAATTACTACTAACTCATTGCAGGCAAATAATTTGAGAGTGATGCTCCTGGGCATGGTGGATGATCCACGCGTCGTGCTCATCAAGCTTGCGGATCGTCTACACAACATGAGAACCATGTATGACGACTTGTTAGTTGTTACTTACTCTCTGTTTCTGTTTCATTATTCAATGATTTATTATCCCTGCCTGCAGTTACGCTCTACCCTCGCCCAAGGCCAAAGCTGTAGCACAGGAGACTTTGATTATCTGGTGTTCTCTTGCTTCCAGATTGGGCCTTTGGGCTTTAAAAGCGGAACTTGAAGACCTCTGCTTTGCTGTTCTTCAGGTCAGTAATAATCTTGTTTTACCTGTCACTCTCACTCTTGTCTATTCATACCAAGTGTAACTGTGTGCAGCCTCATATCTTCCGCCAGATGAGATCTGACCTGGCCTCCATGTGGACACCCAAGAGACGGCCATCTTCCAAAAGCAGTGAGCCAAACTTAGCAACTTCTGAGCCTGATGATGTCGAAGTCAGCATGAAGGTAATTAAATAACAAGACCATGAGATCTGGAATGTTATTAATATGACATTGGTGCAGGATCTTTTGCAAGCCGTTGTTCCATTTGACCTTCTGCTTGATCGAAGAAAACGAATTAAATATACTCAAGATCTTGGGTCATGCACAGAGGCCCAAACAAAAGCAAAAGTTGTGAGGGATGCTGGAATTGCACTAGCATCTCTAGTTGTTTGTGAGGAAGAACTGGAGCGCGAGTTGTTTATTTCAACCTCGTAAGATCATGTGAGATAGATCTTCAGCCTTCACTCACATTATCCCAGCCTTGACTTTCTTACATTTGCAGCTACGTTCCTGGAATGGAAGTCACCTTATCTAGCCGCCTTAAAAGTTTATACAGCATCTACAGTAAGGTACTACATATATCATGTTCTTTTTCTTTGGCTTATTACTCATACCAGGTACCATCAAGTATGTGGAATATAATCATAATCAAGGCTTCACTTTATGTAATATGTTCAACAAACATACATGAGATAACAACCTAGTTTTTCTTCGCACAGATGAATCGTAAAGATGTCAGTATTGATAAAGTATATGATGCACGTGCACTAAGAGTAATCGTTGGTG